>NC_069504.1:1154940708-1155088208 GCF_027579735.1 Bombina bombina
TATACAAGACAAATCACACACCACACACATATATACAAGACTTATCACACACCATACACATATATACAAGACAAATCACACACCACACACATATATACAAGACTTATCACACACCATACACATATATACAAGACTTATCACACACCATACACATATATACAAGACTTATCACACACCATACACATATATACAAGACTTATCACACACCATACACATATATACAAGACATATCACACACCACACATATATACAAGACAAATCACACACCACACATATATACAAGACATATCACACACCATACACATATATACAAGACAAATCACACACCATACACATATATACAAGACTTATCACACACCATACACATATATACAAGACTAATCACACACCATACACATATATACAAGACTTATCACACACCATACACATATATACAAGACTTATCACACACCATACACATATATACAAGACTTATCACACACCATACACATATATACAAGACTTATCACACACCATACACATATATACAAGACTTATCACACACCATACACATATATACAAGACTTATCACACACCATACACATATATACAAGACTTATCACACACCACATAAATATACAAGACAAATCACACACCATACACATATATACAAGACTTATCACACACCATACACATATATACAAGACAAATCACACACCATACACATATACAAGACTTATCACACACCATACACATATATACAAGACAAATCACACACCACACACATATATACAAGACTTATCACACACCATACACATATATACAAGACAAATCACACACCACACACATATATACAAGACTTATCACACACCATACACATATATACAAGACTTATCACACACCATACACATATATACAAGACTTATCACACACCATACACATATATACAAGACTTATCACACACCATACACATATATACAAGACAAATCACACACCATACACATATATACAAGACAAATCACACACCACACATATATACAAGACAAATCACACACCATACACATATACAAGACTTATCACACACCATACACATATATACAAGACTTATCATACACCATACACATATATACAAGACTTATCACACACCATACACATATATACAAGACTTATCACACACCATACACATATATACAAGACTTATCACACACCATACACATATATACAAGACTTATCACACACCATACACATATATACAAGACTTATCACACACCATACACATATATACAAGACTTATCACACACCATACACATATATACAAGACAAATCACACACCATACACATATATACAAGACAAATCACACACCACACATATATACAAGACAAATCACACACCATACACATATATACAAGACTTATCACACACCATACACATATATACAAGACAAATCACACACCATACACATATACAAGACTTATCACACACCATACACATATATACAAGACAAATCACACACCATACACATATATACAATACTTATCACACACCACACACATATATACAAGACTTATCACACACCATACACATATATACAAGACTTATCACACACCACACACATATATACAAGACTTATCACACACCATACACATATATACAAGACTTATCACACACCATACACATATATACAAGACAAATCACACACCACACATATATACAAGACTTATCACACACCACACATATATACAAAACTTATCACACACCATATACATATATACAAGACTTATCACACACCATATACATATATACAAGACTTATCACACACCATACACATATATACAAGACTTATCACACACCACACAAATATACAAGACAAATCACACACCATACACATATATACAAGACAAATCACACACCATACACATATATACAAGACAAATCACACACTATACACATATATACAAGACAAATCACACACCACACACATATATACAAGACTTATCACACACCATACACATATATACAAGACTTATCACACACCATATACATATATACAAGACTTATCACACACCATACACATATATACAAGACTTATCACACACCATACACATATATACAAGACTTATCACACACCATACACATATATACAAGACTTATCACACACCATACACATATATACAAGACTTATCACACACCACACACATATATACAAGACTTATCACACACCATACACATATATACAAGACTTATCACACACCATACACATATATACAAGACAAATCACACACCATACACATATATACAAGACAAATCACACACCACACATATATACAAGACAAATCACACACCATACACATATACAAGACTTATCACACACCATACACATATATACAAGACTTATCATACACCATACCCATATATACAAGACTTATCACACACCATACACATATATACAAGACTTATCACACACCATACACATATATACAAGACTTATCACACACCATACACATATATACAAGACTTATCACACACCATACACATATATACAAGACTTATCACACACCATACACATATATACAAGACTTATCACACACCATACACATATATACAAGACAAATCACACACCATACACATATATACAAGACAAATCACACACCACACATATATACAAGACAAATCACACACCATACACATATATACAAGACTTATCACACACCATACACATATATACAAGACAAATCACACACCATACACATATACAAGACTTATCACACACCATACACATATATACAAGACAAATCACACACCATACACATATATACAATACTTATCACACACCACACACATATATACAAGACTTATCACACACCATACACATATATACAAGACTTATCACACACCACACACATATATACAAGACTTATCACACACCATACACATATATACAAGACAAATCACACACCACACACATATATACAAGGCTTATCACACACCATACACATATATACAAGACTTATCACACACCATACACATATATACAAGACAAATCACACACCACACACATATATACAAGACTTATCACACACCATACACATATATACAAGACTTATCACACACCATACACATATATACAAGACTTATCACACACCATACACATATATACAAGACTTATCACACCATACACATATATACAAGACTTATCACACACCATACACATATATACAAGACTTATCACACACCATACACATATATACAAGACTTATCACACACCATACACATATATACAAGACAAATCACACACCATACAAATATATACAAGACAAATCACACACCACACATATATACAAGACAAATCACACACCATACACATATACAAGACTTATCACACACCATACACATATATACAAGACTTATCACACACCATACACATATATACAAGACTTATCACACACCATACACATATATACAAGACAAATCACACACCATACACATATATACAAGACTTATCACACACCATACACATATATACAAGACTTATCACACACCACACACATATATACAAGACAAATCACACACCATACACATATATACAAGACTTATCACACACCATACACATATATACAAGACAAATCACACACCATACACATATATACAAGACAAATCACACACCACACACATATATACAAGACTTATCACACACCATATACATATATACAAGACTTATCACACACCATACACATATATACAAGACTTATCACACACCATACACATATATACAAGACTTATCACACACCACACACATATATACAAGACTTATCACACACCATACACATATATACAAGACTTATCACACACCACACATATATATACAAGACTTATCACACACCATATACATATATACAAGACTTATCACACACCACACACATATATACAAGACTTATCACACACCACACACATATATACAAAACAAATCACACACCGATACCATACACATATATACAAGACAAATCACACACCGACACCATACACATATATACAAGACTTATCACACACCATAAACACATATACAAGACTTATCACACACCATACACATATATACAAGACAAATCACACACCACACATATATACAAAACAAATCACACACCGATACCATACACATATATACAAGACAAATCACACACCGACACCATACACATATATACAAGACTTATCACACACCATACACATATATACAATACTTATCACACACCATACACATATATACAAGACAAATCACACACCACACATATATACAAAACAAATCACACACCGATACCATACACATATATACAAGACAAATCACACACCGACACCATACACATATATACAAGACAAATCACACATATATATATACAAGACAAATCACACACCATACACATATATACAATACTTATCACACACCATACACATAAATACAATACTTATCACACACCATACACATATATACAAGACAAATCACACACCACACATATATACAAGACAAATCACATACCACACATATATACAATACTTATCACACACCATACACATATATACAAGACTTATCACACACCATACACATATATACAAGACTTATCACACACCATACACATATATACAAGACAAATCACACACCATACACATATATACAAGACAAATCACACACCACAAATATATACAAGACAAATCACACACCACACATATATACAAGACGTATCACACACCATACACATATACAAGACAAATCACACACCACACATATATACAAGACAAATCACACACCATACACATATACAAGACTTATCACACACCATACACATATATACAAGACTTATCACACACCATACACATATATAGAAGACAAATCACACACCATACACATATACAAGACATCACACACCATACACATATATACAAGACAAATCACACACCACACATAAATACAAGACTTATCACACACCATACACATATATACAAGACAAATCACACACCACACATATATACAAGACAAATCACACACCATACACATATATACAAGACAAATCACACACCATACACATATATACATGACAAATCACACACCATACACACATATACAAGACAAATCACACACCATACACATATATACAAGAAAAATCACACACCATACACACATATACAAGACTTATCACACACCATACACATAAATACAAGACAAATCACACACCATACACATATACAAGACAAATCACACACCACACACATATATACAAGACTTATCACACACCATACACATATATACAAGACTTATCACACACCATACACATATATACAATACTTATCACACACCATACACATATATACAAGACTTATCACACACCATACACATATATACAAGACTTATCACACACCACACATATATACAAGACTTATCACACACCACACATATATACAAGACTTATCACACACCACACATATATACAAGACAAATCACACACCATACACATATACAAGACAAATCACACACCTTACACATATATACAAGACAAATCACACACAACACATATATACAAGACAAATCACATACCATACACATATATACAAGACAAATCACACACCATACACATATATACAAGACAAATCACACACCATACACACATATACAAGACAAATCACACACCATACACATATATACAAGACAAATCACACACCATACACATATATACAAGACAAATCACACACCATACACACATATACAAGACAAATCACACACCATACACATATATACAAGACAAATCACACACCATACACATATACAAGAGAAATCACACACCACACACATATATACAAGACTTATCACACACCATACACATATATACAAGACTTATCACACACCACACACATATATACAAGACTTATCACACACCATACACATATATACAAGACAAATCACACACCATACACATATATACAAGACAAATCACATACCATACACATATATACAAGACTTATCACACACCATACACATATATACAAGACTTATCACACACCATACACATATATACAAGACTTATCACACACCATACGCATATACAAGACTTATCACACACCATACACATATATACAAGACTTATCACACACCATACACATATATACAAGACTTATCACACACCACACATATATATACAAGACTTATCACACACCACACATATATACAAGACAAATCACACACCATACACATATATACAAGACTTATCACACACCATACACATATATACAAGACTTATCACACACCATACACATATATACAAGACATCACACACCATACACATATATACAAGACAAATCACACACCCCACATATATGCAAGACTTATCACACACACCTTCTACCTCCTATAAAACTCCCTCCTTCCTTCTACCTCCTGTAAAACTCCCACCTCTCTTCTACCTCCTGTAAAACTCCCTCCTCTCTTCTACCTCCTGTAAATCTCCCAGTCTACCTGTAAAACTCTCTTCTTCAGTCTCCCTCCTGTAAAAACCCCTCCTTCCTTCTATCTCCTGGACAACTCCCTCCTTCCTTCTATCTCCTGTACAGCTCCCTCCTCCCTTCTACCTCCTGTAAAACTCCTTCCTTCCTTTTACCTCCTGTAAAACTCTCTCCTTCCTTCTACCTACTGTAAAACTTTCTCCTCTCTTCTACCTCCTGTAAAACTCCCTCCTTCCTTCTATCTACTGTACAACTCCCTCCTTCCTTCTACCTACTGTGGAACTCCCTCCTCCCTTCTACCTCCTGTAAAACTCCCTTCTTGCTTCTTTCTTCTGTAAAACTCCCTCCTCTCTTCTACCTTCTGTAAAACTCCCTCCTCTCTTCTACCTTCTGTAAAACTCCCTCTTCTCTTCTACCTCCTTTAAAACTCCATCCTTCCTACTACCTCCTGTAAAACGCACTCCTTCCTTCAATCTCCTGTAAAACTCCCCCCTCTCTTCTATCTCCTGTAAAACTCCCTTCTATCTCCTGTAAAACTCCCTCCTCCCTTCTACCTCCTGTAAAACTCCCTTCTTCAGTCTGCCTCCTGTAAAACTCCCTCCTTCCTTATACCTACTATAAAACTCCCTCCTCACTTCTACCTCCTGTAAAACTCCCTCCTTCCTTCTATCTCCTGTACAACTCTGTCCTTTCTTCTACCTACTGTAAAACTTCCTCCTTCCTTCTACCTCCTGTAAAACTCCCTCCTTCCTTCTATCTCCTGTACAACTCCATCCTTTCTTCTACCTCCTGTAAAACTCCCTCCTTCCTTCTATCTCCTGTACAACTCCATCCTTTCTTCTACCTACTGTAAAACTTCCTTCTTCCTTCTACATCCTGTAAAACTCCCTCCTCCCTTCTACCTCCTGTAAAACTCCTTCCTTCCTTTTACCTCCTGTAAAACTCTCTCCTTCCTTCTACCTACTGTAAAACTTTCTCCTCTCTTCTACCTCCTGTAAAACTCCCTCCTTCCTTCTATCTACTGTACAACTCCCTCCTTCCTTCTACCTACTGTGGAACTCCCTCCTCCCTTCTACCTCCTGTAAAACTCCCTTCTTGCTTCTTTCTTCTGTAAAACTCCCTCCTCTCTTCTACCTTCTGTAAAACTCCCTCCTCTCTTCTACCTTCTGTAAAACTCCCTCTTCTCTTCTACCTCCTTTAAAACTCCATCCTTCCTACTACCTCCTGTAAAATGCACTCCTTCCTTCAATCTCCTGTAAAACTCCCCCCTCTCTTCTATCTCCTGTAAAACTCCCTTCTATCTCCTGTAAAACTCCCTCCTCCCTTCTACCTCCTGTAAAACTCCCTTCTTCAGTCTGCCTCCTGTAAAACTCCCTCCTTCCTTATACCTACTATAAAACTCCCTCCTCACTTCTACCTCCTGTAAAACTCCCTCCTTCCTTCTATCTCCTGTACAACTCTGTCCTTTCTTCTACCTACTGTAAAACTTCCTCCTTCCTTCTACCTCCTGTAAAACTCCCTCCTTCCTTCTATCTCCTGTACAACTCCATCCTTTCTTCTACCTACTGTAAAACTTCCTTCTTCCTTCTACATCCTGTAAAACTCCCTCCTTCCTTTTTCCTACTGTACAACTCCCTCCTCTCTTCTACCTACTGTAAAACTCCCTTCTTCAGTCTGCCTACTTTAATACCCCCTCCTTCCTTCCACCTCCTGTAAAACTCCCTCCTTCCTTCCTTCTACCTCTTGTAAAACTCCCACCTCTCTTTTACCTCCTGTAAAACTCCCTCCTCCCTTCTATCTCCTGTAAAACTCCCTCTTCTCTTCTACCTCCTGTAAAACTCCCTCCTTCATTCTACCTCCTGTAACTCTCTTCTCCCTACTACCTCCTGTAAAACTCCCTCCTCCCTTCTATCTCCTGTAAAACTCCTTCCTTCCTTCTATCTCTTGTAAAACTCCCTCCTCCCTTCTATCTCTTGTAAAACTCCCTCCTCCCTTCTATCTCCTGTAAAACTCCCTCTTCTCTTCTACCTCCTGTAAAACTCCCTCCTTCATTCTACCTCCTGTAAAACTATCTTCTCCCTACTACCTCCTGTAAAACTCCTTCCTCTCTTCTAACACTTGTAAAACTCCCTCCTCCCTTCTATCTCCTGTAAAACTCCCTCTTCTCTTCTACCTCCTGTAAAACTCCCTCCTTCATTCTACCTCCTGTAAAACTATCTTCTCCCTACTACCTCCTGTAAAACTCCTTCCTCTCTTCTAACACTTATAAAACTCCCTCCTCCCTTTTACCTCCTGTAAAACTCCCTCCTCTCTTCTAACACTTATAAAACTCCCTCCTCCCTTCTATCTCCTGTAAAACTCCCTCTTCTCTTCAACCAACTGTAAAACTCCCTCTTCTCTTCTACCTCCTGTAAAACTCCCTCCTTCATTCTACCTCCTGTAAAACTCTCTTCTCCCTACTACCTCCTGTAAAACTCCCTCCTCTCTTCTAACACTTATAAAACTCCCTCCTTCCTTCTAGCTCATGTAAAACTCCCTTCTTCAGTCTACATATTGTAAAACTCCCTCCTCTCTTCTACCTCCTGTAAAACTCCCTCTTCCCTAATACCTGCTGTAAAACTCCCTCCTTCATTCTACCTCCTGTAAAACTCTATTCTCCCTACTACCTCCTGTAAAACTCCCTCCTCTCTTCTAACACATGTAAAACTCCCTTCTTCAGTTTACATATTGTAAAACTCCCTCTCTTCTACCTCCTGTAAAACTCCCTCTTCCCTGATACCTGCTGTAAAACTCCCTCCTTCATTCTACCTCCTGTAAAACTCTCTTCTCCCTACTACCTCCTGTAAAACTCCCTCCTCTCTTCTAACACTTATAAAACTCCCTCCTTCCTTCTAGCTCATGTAAAACTCCCTTCTTCAGTCTACATATTGTAAAACTCCCTCCTCTCTTCTACCTCCTGTAAAACTCCCTCTTCCCTGATACCTGCTGTAAAACTCCCTCCTTCATTCTACCTCCTGTAAAACTCTCTTCTCCCTACTACCTCCTGTAAAACTCCCACCTCTCTTCTAACACTTATAAAACTCCCTCCTTCCTTCTAGCTCATGTAAAACTCCCTCCTTCCTTCTACCTCCTGTAAAACTCCCCCCACTCTTCTACCACTTGTAAAACTCCCTTCTTCAGTCTACATATTGTAAAACTCCCTCCTCTCTTCTACCTCCTGTAAAACTCCCTCTTCCCTGATACCTGCTGTAAAACTCCCTCCTTCATTCTACCTCCTGTAAAACTCTCTTCTCCCTACTACCTCCTGTAAAACTCCCTCCTCTCTTCTAACACTTATAAAACTCCCTCCTTCCTTCTAGCTCATGTAAAACTCCCTTCTTCAGTCTACATATTGTAAAACTCCCTCCTCTCTTCTACCTCCTGTAAAACTCCCTCTTCCCTAATACCTGCTGTAAAACTCCCTTCTTCAGTCTACCTACTGTAAAAACCCCTCCTTTCTTCTACCTACTGTACAACTCCCTCCTCCCTTCTACCTCCTGTAAAACTCCCTTCTTGCTTCTTTCTTCTGTAAAACTCCCTCCTCTCTTCTACCTCCTGTAAAACTCCCTTTTTCCAACATTGGTGTGTCCGGTCCACGGCGTCATCCTTACTTGTGGGAAATATCTCTTCCCCAACAAGAAATGGCAAAGAGTCCCAGCAAAGCTGGCCATATAGTCCCTCCTAGGCTCCGCCCACCCCAGTCATTCTCTTTGCCGTTGCACAGGCAACATCTCCACGGAGATGGTTAAGAGTATGTGGACTTTTATGGGCAAAATCGATTGCTTTATTGGGGCATTTTATACATGTTTATGCTTGTAATTCACACTTATAAGCTTGGGGAACGTTTTTTAACGTCAGGCACTGTATTAGACACCTTTCCAGTCAGGAAGGGCCTTCCCAGTTGTAGGCTGAGCCTCATTTTCGCGCCATTACTGCGCAGTTACTTTTGAGAGCAAGACATGCAGATGCATGTGTGAGGATCCTAAAGTAGTTGGAAAAGTTCCTAGAAGGCTTCATTTGGTATCGTATTCCCCTCTGGGTTTGGTAAAGTCGCAGCAAAGGCTGTAGCTGGGACTGTAGAGGGGTTAAAACTGTAACCGGCTCTGGTTTCTTTATTTTAAGGGTTAAAACTTTGAAACTTGGTGTGCAATACTTTGAATGCTTTAAGACACTGTGGTGAAAATTTGGTAATTTTTGAACAATTCCTTCATACTTTTTCACATATTCAGTAATAAAGTGTGCACTGTTTAAAATTTAAAGAGACAGTAACGGTTTTATTTTAAACTCTTTTTTGTATTTTTTTGACAAGTTTAAGCCTGTTTAACATGTCTGCACCTTCAGATAAGCTATGTTCTATATGTATGAAAGTCAATGTGTCTCCCCCTTCAAAATTGTGTGATAATTGTGCCATAGCGTCCAAACAAAGTAAGGACAGTACTGCCACAGATAATGAAATTGCCCAAGATGATTCATCAGATGAAGGGAGTAGACATGGTTCTACATCATCTCCTTCTGTGTCTATACCAGTTTTGCCCACGCAGGAGGCCCCTAGTACTTCTAGCGTGCCAATGCTTATTACCATGCAACAATTGACGGCTGTAATGGATAACTCCATAGCAAATATTTTATCCAAAATGCCTGCATATCAGAGAAAGCGCGATTGCTCTGTTTTAAACACTGAAGAGCAGGAGGGCGCTGATGATAATTGCTCTGTCATACCCTCACACCAATCTGAAGGGGCCATGAGGGAGGTTTGGTCAGATGGGGAAATTTCAGATTCAGGTAGAATTTCTCAACAGGCTGAACCTGATGTTGTGACATTTAAATTTAAATTAGAACATCTCCGCGCACTGCTTAAGGAGGTGTTATCTACTCTGGATGATTGTGACAACCTGGTCATTCCAGAAAAATTATGCAAGATGGACAAGTTCCTAGAGGTTCCGGTGCACCCCGACGCTTTTCCTATACCCAAACGGGTGGCGGACATAGTGAATAAGGAGTGGGAGAAGCCCGGCATACCTTTTGTTCCCCCTCCTATATTTAAAAAATTATTTCCTATGGTCGACCCCAGAAAGGACTTATGGCAGACAGTCCCTAAGGTCGAGGGGGCAGTTTCGACTCTAAACAAGCGCACTACTATCCCTATCGAGGATAGTTGTGCTTTCAAAGATCCTATGGATAAAAAATTGGAGGGTTTGCTTAAGAAGATTTTTGTACAGCAAGGTTACCTCCTGCAACCCATTTCGTGCATTGTTCCTGTCACTACAGCAGCGTGGTTCTGGTTCGAGGAACTAGAAAAGTCGCTCAGTAGAGAGACTCCGTATGAGGAGGTTATGGACAGAGTTCACGCACTCAAGTTGGCTAATTCTTTTATTTTAGATGCCGCTTTGCAATTAGCTAGATTAGCGGCGAAAAATTCAGGGTTTGCAATTGTAGCGCGCAGAGCGCTTTGGCTAAAGTCTTGGTCAGCGGATGTATCTTCCAAGACAAAATTGCTTAATATCCCCTTCAAGGGTAAAACTCTCTTTGGGCCAGAATTGAAAGAGATTATTTCTGACATCACTGGGGGAAAGGGCCACGCCCTTCCACAAGATAGGCCTTTCAAAGTCAAGAATAAGTCTAATTTTCGTTCCTTTCGCAATTTCAGGAATGGACCGACCTCTAACTCTGCATCCTCTAAACAAGAGAGTAACGCTTCACAAACCAAACCAGCCTGGAAACCGATGCAAGGCTGGAGCAAGGGTAAGCAGGCCAAGAAGCCTGCTGCTGCTAACAAAACAGCATGAAGGAGTAGCCCCCGATCCGGGACCGGATCTAGTGGGGGGCAGACTCTCTCTCTTTGCTCAGGCTTGGGCAAGAGATGTTCAGGATCCCTGGACGCTAGAAATAGTTTCTCAGGGTTATCTTCTGGAATTCAAGGAACTACCCCCAAGGGGAAGGTTTCACATGTCTCACTTATCCTCAAACCAAATAAAGAGACAGGCATTCTTACATTGTGTAGAAGACCTGTTAAAGATGGGAGTGATACACCCAGTTCCAATGGCGGAACAAGGAATGGGATTTTACTCAAATCTGTTCGTAGTTCCCAAAAAAGAGGGAACCTTCAGACCAATTCTGGATTTAAAAATCCTAAACAAATTTCTCAGAGTACCATCGTTCAAAATGGAAACCATTCGAACGATTCTACCTACAATCCAGGAAGGTCAATTTATGACTACCGTGGATCTAAAGGATGCGTACCTACATATTCCTATCCACAAAGAACATCATCAGTTCCTAAGGTTCGCCTTTCTAGACAAACATTACCAGTTTGTGGCCCTCCCATTCGGGTTAGCCACTGCTCCAAGGATTTTCACAAAGGTACTCGGGTCCCTTCTAGCGGTTCTAAGACCGAGGGGCATTGCAGTAGTACCATACTTGGACGACATTCTAATACAAGCGTCGTCCCTTTCAAAGGCAAAGGCTCATACAGACATCGTTCTGGCCTTTCTCAGATCTCACGGATGGAAGGTGAACATAGAAAAAAGTTCCCTGTCTCCGTCGACAAGAGTTCCCTTCTTGGGAACAATAATAGATTCTTTAGAAATGAGGATTTTTCTGACAGATGTCAGAAAAGTCAAAACTTCTAAGCGCTTTTCAAGTTCTTCATTCTGTTCCACGTCCTTCCATAGCTCAGTGCATGGAAGTAGTAGGGTTGATGGTTGCAGCAATGGACATAGTTCCTTTTGCGCGATTTCATCTAAGACCATTACAACTGTGCATGCTGAAACAGTGGAATGGGGACTATACAGACTTGTCTCCAGTGATTCAAGTAGATCAGAAGACCAGAGATTCACTCCGTTGGTGGCTAACCCTGGACCACCTATCCCAGGGAATGAGCTTCCGCAGACCAGAGTGGGTCATCGTCACGACCGACGCCAGTCTAGTGGGCTGGGGCGCGGTCTGGGAATCCCTGAAAGCTCAGGGACTATGGTCTCAGGAAGAGTCTCTTCTCCCGATAAACATTCTGGAACTAAGAGCGATATTCAATGCTCTCAGGGCTTGGCCTCAGCTAGCAAAGGCCAGATTCATAAGATTCCAATCAGACAACATGACGACTGTTGCTTATATCAATCATCAAGGAGTTCCCTGGCGATGAAAGAAGTGACCAAAATAATACAATGGGCGGAGGATCACTCCTGCCACCTATCTGCGATCCACATCCCAGGTGTGGAAAACTGGGAAGCGGATTACTTGAGTCGTCAGACATTCCATCCGGGGGAGTGGGAACTCCACCCGGAGATCTTTGCCCAGTTGACTCAATTATGGGGCATTCCAGATATGGATCTGATGGCGTCTCGTCAGAACTTCAAGGTTCCTTGCTACGGGTCCAGATCCAGGGATCCCAAGGCGACTCTAGTGGATGCACTAGTAGCGCCTTGGACCTTCAACCTAGCTTATGTGTTTCCACCGTTTCCTCTCATTACCAGGCTGGTAGCCAGGATCAAGCAGGAGAGGGCCTCTGTGATCTTGATAGCTCCTGCGTGGCCACGCAGGACTTGGTATGCAGACCTGGTGAATATGTCATCGGCTCCACCATGGAAGCTACCTTTGAGACAGGACCTTCTTGTACAGGGTCCATTCGAACATCCAAATCTGGTCTCCCTCCAGCTGACGGCTTGGAGATTGAACGCTTGATTCTATCAAAGCGTGGGTTTTCAGATTCTGTGATAGATACTCTGGTTCAAGCCAGAAAACCGGTAACTAGAAAAATTTACCATAAAATATGGAAAAGATATATCTGCTGGTGTGAATCCAAGGGATTCCCATGGAATAAGATAAAAATTCCTAAGATCCTTTCCTTTCTACAAGAAGGTTTGGATAAAGGATTATCTGCAAGTTCTCTAAAGGGACAGATTTCTGCTTTATCTGTCTTACTACACAAACGACTGGCAGCTGTGCCAGATGTTCAAGCATTTGTTCAGGCTCTGGTTAGGATCAAGCCTGTTTACAGACCTTTGACTCCTCCCTGGAGTTTAAATCTAGTTCTTTCAGTTCTTCAAGGGGTTCCGTTTGAACCTTTACATTCCATAGATATTAAGTTGTTATCTTGGAAAGTTTTGTTTTTGGTTGCTATTTCTTCTGCTAGAAGAGTTTCGGAGTTATCTGCTCTGCAGTGTACTCCGCCCTATCTGGTGTTCCATTCAGATAAGGTTGTTTTGCGTACTAAGCCTGGTTTTCTTCCAAAGGTTGTTTCCAACAAAAATATTAACCAGGAGATAGTTGTACCTTCTTTGTGTCCGAATCCAGTTTCAAAGAAGGAACGTTTGCTACACAATTTAGATGTAGTCCGTGCTCTAAAATTCTACTTAGAAGCTACAAAAGAGTTCAGACAAACATCTTCTCTGTTTGTCGTCTATTCTGGTAAAAGGAGAGGTCAAAAAGCAAATTCTACCTCTCTTTCCTTTTGGCTTAAAAGCATCATCCGATTGGCTTATGAGACTGCCGGACGGCAGCCTCCTGAAAGAATCACAGCTCACTCCACTAGGGCTGTGGCTTCCACATGGGCCTTCAAGAACGAGGCTTCTGTTGATCAGATATGTAAGGCAGCGACTTGGTCTTCACTGCACACTTTTGCCAAATTTTACAAATTTGATACTTTTGCTTCTTCGGAGGCTATTTTTGGGAGAAAGGTTTTGCAAGCCGTGGTGCCTTCCGTTTAGGTAACCTGATTTGCTCCCTCCCTTCATCCGTGTCCTAAAGCTTTGGTATTGGTTCCCACAAGTAAGGATGACGCCGTGGACCGGACACACCAATGTTGGAGAAAACAGAATTTATGCTTACCTGATAAATAACTTTCTCCAACGGTGTGTCCGGTCCACGGCCCGCCCTGGTTTTTTAATCAGGTTTGATGAATTATTTTCTCTAACTACAGTCACCACGGCACCCTATGGTTTCTCCTATTTTTTCCTCCTGTCCGTCGGTCGAATGACTGGGGTGGGCGGAGCCTAGGAGGGACTATATGGCCAGCTTTGCTGGGACTCTTTGCCATTTCCTGTTGGGGAAGAGATATTTCCCACAAGTAAGGATGACGCCGTGGACCGGACACACCGTTGGAGAAAGTAATTTATCAGGTAAGCATAAATTCTGTTTCTTCCTTCTATCTCCTGTACAACTCCCTTCTTCCTTCTACCTCCTGTAAAACTCCCTCTTCCCTGATACCTGCTGTAAAACTCCCTTCTTCAGTCTACCTACTGTAAAACTCCCTCCTTCCTTCTATCTCCTGAACAACTCCCTCCTTCCTTCTATCTCCTGGACAACTCCCTCCTTCCTTCTATCTCCTGGACAACTCCGTCCTTTCTTCTATCTCCTGTACAGCTCCCTCCTCCCTTCTACCTCCTGTAAAACTCCCTCCTTCCTTCTACCTCCTGTAAAACTCTCTCCTTCCTTCTACCTACTGTAAAACTTTCTCCTCTCTTCTACCTCCTGTAAAACTCCCTGCTCCCAGATAACTTCTCGTGCACGAGCACAGTGTTATCTATATGAAATACGTGAACTAACACCCTCTAGTGGTGAAAAACTGTTAAAATGCAATCTGAAAGAGGTGGGCTTCAAGGTCTAAGAAATTAGCATATGAACCTCCTAAGTTAAGCTTTCAACTAAGAATACCAAGAGAACAAAGCAAAATTGGTGATAAAAGTAAATTGGAAAATTGTTTAAAATTACATGCTCTATCTGAATCATGAAAGTTTATTTAATCTACACTACTGTTACACCAGATATGAGTTGCACTGGGGTGACACTGTGCCCTGGCAGGCAGGCACTGAAACGCACACGTGTGAAGGAAACTAACTGCTATTATTTAACACAGTCAAAAAAGTGTTGTTTTTTTAAATCTACAATACTGTTACACCAGATATGAGTTGCACTGGGCAAGTGGGCACAGTATATGCTGTGAGCCTGACACGCACGCTGGCAGGCAGGCAGGCAGGCAACTGCAATTAGATTACACAGGAAAAAAAAAGCAGACTGATGTTCTAGCCCTAAAAAGGGCTTTTTGGGGTGCTGTCCTTACAGCAGAGATCAGATGAGTCCTTCAGGACTGTAGTGGACACTGAATACACTAGCCTAGCTATCGATTTCCCTATTAAATCAGCAGCAGCTACACTGTCCCTCCTCTCACTAAGAATGCAGCTTCCGAATGAATCTAAAATGGATGCTGTCCAGGAGGTGAGAGGGTCTGGGAGGGAGGGTCTGCTGCTGATTGGCTGGAATGTGTCTGCTGGCTGTAAGTTACAGGGTCAAAGTTTACTTAATGATGACGAATAGGGGGCGGATCGAACATCGCATATGTTCGCCCGCCGCAGTGAACACGAACAAGCTATGTTCGCCGGGAACTATTCGCAGGTGAACTATTCGCGACATCACTATGATTGGCTAATATGCAAGACTGTCCGAAGAACTGAAATAAGGGGGCAGTCTGCAAAGACTTAGATACAGGTGATCACAGAGGTAAAATTATATTAAAACAACAGTGTTGGTTATGAAAAACTGGGGAATGAGTAATAAAGGGATTATCTATCTTTTTAAACAATAACAATTCTGGAGTAGACTGTCTCTTTAAGGAAAATAAAATATGTTACTGGTACAAACTCCTTTATATAAATTGCTCTAGACTGGTGAATGTTTGGATTTCAAAATATTTATATATTAGCATCTGTAAAATAGGACAGTTTGGAGATGGCATAGGACCAAGTGTAAACCGCAATATTGTTAGAATACAACAACCACTATGAGTATATTGTCTATGTATTATATACTGTTCCATCAGAAGGTGGCAATGTTTGCTAATTTTCTGTTCCCTGTATTTATTGTATTTTCTTGTCTTAAAGAAAAAAACTGTATTGTTGGCTGCTGCCATGTCCCAGAAATGATAATTAAGACTGTGTATTCTTTATTTCTGTACTGTTTAAAAGGAATTTCCAATAAATTATGGGTCCAGTTAACATCTAAATAATGCCAGACAAGCAGAACCCACGGATGAATGGATAGAGAAAGCTCAGAGCACTATCTCCCATTGTATAGATGAGGATCAAATCATTCAATAAACAAATGTGATAACTTGTAATCAATCACTAAATAACATAATTTATATCTTACCTGATAAATTAATTTCTTTCATGGTGGTGAGAGTCCATGAGCTGTTACCTATGGGATATACATTCCTACCAGGAGGAGGCAAAATTTCCCAAACCTTAAACCTCAGCCTATAAATACCCCTCCCACCTCACATATACTTCAGTTTAACGTATAACCAAATGGTGAGGTGTTGACGAGGAGTAAAAGCCAACATGATGAGTATGTTAAAAAGATATGCTTTAAAGGGCCACTGTAAGTAAATATTTTCTATGCCTGTTACTAACTAACTAACCCAAATACGCTTTTTATCAATAGCATTTCATTAACATATCTCTACTGTATATCAGAAATCTTGTCTGCAAATTTAATTGTTTTCCAAACCCACTCCGTGGGTGTCCTTTGCTCTGTACCAATCCGTTTACAATACCTAGGTTTCAAAATGGCGCTTTAAACACAAAGTTATTGGTTTAAGTATTTTGAACAAGCAGTGCTGAAAATAGTGGGCAGGATAACGTGAAATCATCGGCGAATAAAAGATATAACTTTTAGAACGTTATGAAACTTTGTTTTGGAGAAAATATAGGTCAGTAGGTTTTAATTAATGTTTATTAACTTTAATATGTTAGTTGTTTAGCTTAAAAATTATAACAGAAAGTAATCCTTTAAACAAAGAAACAACACCTAATGGGTGGGGGTTCATGGACTCTCACCACCATAAAAGAAATGGATTTATCAGGTAAGATATAAATGATGTTTTCTTTCCTATAGGTGGTCCCTGAGCTGTTATGTATGGGATATAATACCCAAGATGTGGAAGTCCACAAGTAACAATAAAGGGAGAGATTAAAATAAAAACAGCTTTTTTACTGAGAAAATAAATCCAAAACCCAAAATAATGTATTTTATGACAAACTCAGTATATAGGCACAACCGAGACAACTGCCTGAAGGACCTTTCTACCAAAGGCTGCTTCTGACGAGGCAAAACCATAAAAATGCTAAAATTCAGTAAAGATATGCAGAGAAGACCAAGTGGCTGCTTTGAAAATTTGAACAACTGAAGCTCATTCTTTAAAGCCCAAGATGTGGTAACTGATCTAGTAGAATGAGCTTTAATTCTCTGTAGCGGAGGCTGAACTGCCTCCATAAAACCTCGGTGAATAAAAAGTTTCAACCAAGAGGCTAACGACATAGCAGAGGCCTTCTGGCCTTTCTTAGGACCAGAAAAAAGAACAAAGACTAAGTGTGGTTATTAATTAATTTAAAATATTTTTACTTTGTACTAAATATAATTCTATGGTAAAACCACTAAACCAAGACGGTAAGTTGTGAAATAAACTCTATGAGAGCGTCTCCATTGTTTCCAAACAGTTTATTTGGAATCAATATATGTTAATAATAAGATAAATATTTACAGGTATATATACACATCTATTTTACAGCAAAACAGTCCACATATTTAATACAGAGCAACTTTACTACAATAACCCCAGTTTGTCCAGCACTGATAAAATAATGATAGGAATATACTTAGCCACATTCTTCAGTGTGTCCACCATCAGCCATCTTTTCAGCATGCAGAAGATAAGAAGAATAAAAAAGAGAGAGAGATAGAGAGTGTTCCAGTTCTTTATACCCCAATTCAATATGGAGTGGCTTATCAAATGCCAGTCAATGGCTATTGGGAGTGTCTTTAGTTCAGAGAGAACGTTGTATCTGGGGGAAGGGATTTTAATAACCGCTAGGTGAATATTCCAGTGATAAAATGTCACCACATTCCCTCACTTTTTCTTCTCCTATGTTGCTCCGTTTTCTAGTTATACCCACTAGTACAGAAGAACACAGTGGGAGTGAAAACCTTACAGGGAAAATTCTCCCACCATCCCTTAGGCATATCATTCCCTCGGCGATAAGAGCTCTTCTGTACATTCCTAGGACTGTCAATTCCTAATCTAACTTTATACAATTCATAAAAAAAAAAATCATTTAAAATTATACATAGAAACACAAAATCCTATGCTAAACCCCATTAGCAACATTTATACAATGGTCTTAAAATTGGGAAAGATTAAAGTGATCAATTTTCGTGATCAATTTAGTGCATATACAATCTGGTTACAAGAGTATACTTAACCTTACAACCGTGCAAAATAAACAATCATGAGAAAAAAGGAAAGAAAAAAAAGAGAAAAAAAGAAAACAATTTAAAACTTCACAATAACATGTGTCTACTTGAATATCCTATTAAATGAAACTTTCAGACCAATGTCAGGTTTAAATTATCAGCCACCCTTAGAGGGGTGATTCCCTTCCTCCTTTCAACTATTAACTTTTTCAAGTGGTAACATTTAATGAGCCATGTTGATCTTTAAATGTTCAGTCATTATTACATAGTTCATTGCTCTTTCAGTCCTTATTTTTTATGACCTGAGCTTTAAAATGACTTCAGTGTGGTCCCACTTTATCTCTGGTGTCTCTTTTTATGTTATTATTTACATTTCTTTTAGAACAGAGATAGATCTTATACCAGCATACAACACTGTATTTATGTCCCCTCAGTAATCAAGATAAGTCTCTCCTTCTCAGTTGGGTCCCAGTTTTCAGTATGTAACTGCTTCTTATGTCTTTATTTGAATTTTAAGGGCTAGGGATTATTTCTCTCAACTCCTTTTGATAGATGTTCAGGGTAGTCCTGTATTTTGTACAGAGATGGGGCTATAGTAGTGAGGGATGAGATAGGGCAGCTACTGTTACTTTCAGGGGTGTCAAACATATATCTTAAAAAAGTATTTTCCTTTCTCCTGTTAGTCACCACTTGTAGAGATTTTTTCAGAGTCTCTTAGCTGTGTTGTTCTTGTGGCGTCCCTTAATTAGTTTAGGGTGTAGTAACCTTGTTTAATCTATTTTTTCACTCTGTGTCATGTTATATTTTATTGCATCCCTTTAGCTTTTGTATACCCCTCTTTTTTTCTTTGTCTTGTCTATTGCTAAATAGCTGCTCACTCAAAATTCACACACTTTTAGCTTTATCAAAGCCCTTTTAATACTTGCGTTTGGCTTGACCGATATCCGCTGTCCCTCTTGAGTGTTATACAGCTTGTCTTGTGCTCCAGCTGTCTTCCTCCAGCTGCTATGCAGCTTATCTTATGCCCGGCTAGTTTCCTCCAAGCAGACTTGTTTTGGTGTGCTCGAACATCACCACTCTTGCTTACTACTGCTCCTCCGATCCTCCGCTTCTTGTGTTGGGGTCCCCGGTACTACTTTGGTGTATCCCAACGCACCTACGCGCCATCTGGGCTTTACACCTCTTTTCCGGTCTGTGTGTACTGTGCCGAGATGCCCCACTTCCTGTGCCTGTCTCGTTGTGTTGAGCTGCGACCGCGGCTAACCGGTCTTTACCTCTGCTCGACTTCTTGCGCTGTATATTACCCGGCCAATCCTGGGTCTTGTGTCCGGCCTGTGAGTGTATCTCACCCGGCAAGGACTGATGCGCAGCGGTTGGTGTTACAAGCTCCGTTGGACATGGAGCATGTGTTCAGCAGCGTTTCTGCAGTCTCCGCCTCCGGAAGTCATGTTACTATGTTACTCAATACTTTATAAAAGAGCAGCAGGTGAAGGGTTTAATTACACCCCGTAGGAGACACCCCCAAGTGGGGAGTGCACATAAAGCAATACACCAAGAGATATTGCATCTGTTGGATAAGTACACAAGGTAATAATTTGCACAAGGAGTGCACCTATAGTAAGTGGCCAGAATATAGGGCCCCAATCACCCACACTCTTAATGTTAAGCATATGCAAACAGGCATAAGCTACTCACCTATAGCACACACACTCTAAGAGCAGATAATCCACAACACAGACAAGCACACAGACCTATGGAAAAATATATGAAATCAAGATCACCAGCTATGCCACCCAAAGCAAAAGATAAAAAACAGACCAATAAAAGTGGTGAACTCACATTAGAAACAACACTAGATGAATCACATATAAATACTGTAGAAACACAGCAATTAATACAGCAAATCTCTGATATAATGTTACCACAGTTCAATAATATTAAACAAGAAATCACTAACCTCTCTAATGAGATTAGACAGTATGCCAATAGACTCACAGAGGCTGAAACTCGCATATCCACAGTGGAAGATCAAGTGTATAATTTAGATCAAAGCGTAGTCACACAGGGTAAACAGATTGCCCTCATACAAAACAAGCTAGAAGATGTCGAGGATAGAACCCGTAGAAACAATATCAAAGTTATTGGATTACCCGAGGTTAACGAATATAATGATCTTATATTTTTTGCATCTAACACACTTCCCCAACAGCTAGGGTTCCCTCCCGAAATGTTGCCTATCAAAATTGAAAGAGCCCACAGGATAGGGTTTAGAAGAACAGAGCAGGGACAACAAAGACCCAGACCAATAATGATAAAAGTACTTGACTTCCAGGATAAAGTTTATATGTTACGCCAATTCCGTAAGAAACAAGAACTAATTATAAAGCAAAGTAGAGTCCTACTATTCCAAGATTTCTCGGCAGAAACTAGCAGAAAGAGAAGGGAGATGGCCCCGTTCTGCACAAAATTAATCAAAGCTAAATGGGCAGCTAGGATGGTATACCCAGCTAAAATATGCATCGAGAGCAACGGTAGAATAAAGAACTTGCTTACGGTGAGAGAAGCTCAAGACTTTTGTAAAGAACATGGCATCGATCAATAGCCTTGTCCGTAAAGACTAAAAAGGTTAACATCAGATGATTAGAACAGACTTTTTATTTAGATATGTTGAGAAAGGTTTTTTTTTTAAGTGTGGGTGGGGGGGAGAGGGTCTTCATATACAGATTATGAGATTATTTTATACAATATTAAAGAGAAATATCCAGAAGTACAACCAAGTAAAATGTAGCAAGAATGGCAGATAACATCAAATTTTTATCTTGGAATGTGGGTGGCATAACGTCACCAATAAAAAGGAAAATGATTTTAAAGCAGCTAGGCCATATGAAACCAAGTATAGTATTGTTGCAAGAAACTCACCTTAAACAAAATGAAATAATAAAATTGAAAAGTAGATGGGTGGGGGAGGTATTAGCTACCCCTTACTGTGGAAGGAAGAAGGGATTAGCAATACTCTTTAATAAAAATTTGGCATACAAAGTTATATCCCAAGAAGCAGATAAGCAAGCTAGATATCTTATAACAGAAATACAAATAAATTGATTAAATTTGGTACTCTGTAACATCTATGGGCCAAATAAATTAGAAAATGATTTCTGGGAGGATCTAAACAATAAACTCATAAAATATATAGGTAAGAATATAATCGTAGGAGGTGACTTCAATCTAACACCATCACCAACAATAGACAGAATGAGATGCAGTAATACTAGAGAAATTAAAAGAGAAGTAAAAATTTTTAATGGTTTCTGTAAAGCTCTTAAACTACGAGACATATGGAGGATTCAGAATCCTGATTTACAAGCATTTACGTGTGTCTCTAAGACACATAGTACTCTCTCTAGGATAGATCTTTTCCTATTATCAGATAACTTAATGGGATTAGACTCCAGTACGGAGATTAAAGAGATTGTTATATCAGACCACGCAATCATATCCCTTGAGCTGCAAAATATAGCCGGAACAAAACCCAGTATTAATAGATTCATTTTCCCCAGATTTTTGTTGGAAAGTATACACTTTAGAAACCATGTTATTGAGAAACTTAAAGAATACCTCTTCAATAAAGCATATTTGGGTAAATGGGAGATTTACTGGGAAGCAGCCAAGGCATTTCTAAGGGGTATTATTAAGGCCTATATATGTAAAGGAAAAAGAAAAAACAAGAAAGAAACTTACAGTTATCAAATCAACTCAAGAATAGCTATAGAACATATATAAGTAACCCCAGTTCTAGACTATGGAAGAAATATGTAATTAGCAAACAGGAAAGGGATGTGTTTTTGAAACAGAATGTAATCCAGCAAGACAAGAAAGTTAGAGCCTTATATGGAGGGAACTATGGAAGATCGGCCAAATATTTGGCCAGACTTATCAAAACTAATAAACAAAAAAACTATATACCTGCAATTAAGATAGGTTCAAGGAGAGTGACTACCAACAAAGAAATTAAACAAGCAATATATGAATATTTCCACCAATTATATACAAGTAGCGAGGTTGATATAGAAAATAAAAACTCATTCTGGGAAAAATTAGTCTTAACCAAACTAACAGAGGAAGACAATGAATATCTAAACCAAGCCATAACAGAAAAGGAAGTAGTAGACACCATCAATAAATCCAAGATAAATAAAGCACCAGGGCCAGATATGCTACCGACAGAGTTTTATCAAATGATGTTGAAGAGGTAGCACCAATACTCACCAGTTTATATAATAGTTACTTTATGAAAGGAGAAATGAAGTCTAAATATTTTGCGACATCCTCTATAACTTTAATCAGAAAGAAAGATAGGGACCCAGAAGAGCCGGCATCATACCGGCCAATCTCATTACTAAATAATGATTATAAAATTTTAACAACCATCATTGCGACTAGAATCAAAAGGGTTATGCATAAATTAATACATACGGACCAAGCAGGGTTTATGGAAGGACGTAACCCTGCAAAGAATACAAGTAGATTATTTACAATAATCAATTATTTTAGGCAGAGGTTGGATCAAGATATAAGGGGAAGAGAAACAGATATTGCGGTTCTTTCAGTCGATGCCGAAAAGGCTTTCGACTCGATAACATGGGACCACCTTTTTACAGTATTGGATAAATTTGGGATAAAGGGTAACTTAAATACACTAATAAAATTAATATACAAAGATCCCATCTCCAATATTATAGTAAATGACGAACTAACTCCAAATATCTATCTAAAAAGGGGAACGAGGCAGGGCTGCCCGCTATCACCCCTGCTGTTTAACTTGGCCATAGAGCCATTAGCTATTATGTTAAGGCAAGAACTAGAGGGTGTGAAGATACAACAGCACAAAGTGGTGCTATCACTTTTCGCGGATGACCTACTTATCTTTCTCAAAGATACGAAGCAGAGTATTAAGCAATTCTTAACAATAGTCAATAGATTGAGTTCCTTCTCAGGTTATAAGATCAATATAAGCAAATCAGAAATCATGTGGATATCTGACCCAAATTATAAAAGAGGAGAATGCCCATTTAGGGAAGTGGAATGTATGAAATATCTGGGCATCTTTTTAACCAAGAACCCCAGACAATGGTACAGCAGAAATATTACGACATGCCTAGATAAATGTACAACAGACTGTAAAAAATGGGTAGCTTTACCCATCTCAATGCTAGCCAGAATAATGTTGATAAAAACAATTATCTTTCCTCGTATTTACTATATAATGCAAAATACACCTTTAATTATTAAGCAAAAAGACATCGTAAAGTTTAATAGAATGTGTGCCTTTTTGATATGGCAGGGGGAAAAAAGTAGATGCTCAAATGAAATACTGTCTCTGCCGAATAGGGCAGGCGGATTAGCACTCCCAAATTTAAGGATATATAACCTGGCAAACTTAGCTAAATATGCTATAGATTGGATAAAAGAAGATAACTACGTAACACATGGTCAAATAGATAGTGCTATATGTGAACCCTATTCTCTGAAAGCACTACTTCACTGTGAATACATGTAAATTCCAAAAGAAATAGCAAAACTTACGGTAATTAGTAATGTGATAATTGCATGGCACAAATTTGGTAAAATGTTGGGAAGAAATACAAGAGTTTCACGTTATCTACCAATCATGGGAAATCCTAATTTTAAACCAGGATGTATAAAGGAAGGTATATATAAAAAATGGGAAGAACAAGGTTTGAGCTATGTGATACAACTCCAAGATAAGGTATTAAATACATGTAAATCATTTGAAGTATTGAGTAGAGAATATAATCTATCGAAAATAGGATTTTATGCATACCTGCAAATTAGGCATTTATTCTTTGAATTACAAAATAAACACGGGACTGACTGGAATATGGGAGTATTAGAGGATATAATTAACTCACTGGCTCAAAAAAAATATGCAGTCAGTAAGATATACAATTTGTATATGACATATAAATCTGAGATACATGCACAAGCAGTACATGGGAAATGGGTCAAAATATTTAGGAATCTTACACTTTTAGAGGTCACCTCTAGTTCTAAGAGGATCACTGAAGTCACTAATATAACCTCCTGGAGGGAAGCACACTTTAAAATATTAAATCAGCTGTATATTACACCCAGTAGATTGGCATACTGGTTCAAAAATGACTCTATAGTATGTGCTAAATGTGGATCAAGATCAGCAGATCTGGAGCACTGCTTATGGGCATGCCCAAAAATCCAACAATTCTGGTTAAAAGTACAATACTGGTTAAACATGATTCTTGGACCAGTGTGCCAACTCAACAGTAAAAATATAATATTCCTGTATGGAAGGCAGGGCCAACTGAGTAATATAGAATTGATTAACACAGCAATTCTTCAGGGACGCATTTTGATATTAGCTAAATGGAAATCCCCTCTGGGACCAAGTGTTGCCAAATTTAAAGCAGAAATGATAAATCAGATGATAATGGAACAATATAGCTTAAAGATAAATTCCCAGAGAAGGCTAAAAAGGTATCTATATAAGTGGTTAAAGGTAATTGAAATACAATCTGAGACAGTACAACTACAGATTATAACACCACTTTTAAAATCGAACCTAATTAGACAATGGTTAACTGACGGTAAATTACCAACTTCATGGAGAGCATGGATATAGATAATTTAAACCATCTGGAAAAAATATGTGAAGACCTTGCCCCCCCCAGTACTTGGCTCACAAGAGATACACAGACGAGCCAATCATTTATCTTTTTGGGCTGTATACGACAGGTTAAAGGGAAGGGTAAAGGAAAGGAAAAAAATCCCCTTTTTGTAAGGTGAATAAACCACAAATAGCCATGTTAAGGAATATAAGTTTAGAGATTGTAGGTTTGTGGAGATAACCCTCAGTTTACTCCCTCCCTTTTTTTTCCTTTTTTCTTTTTTTCTTTTTTTTCTTTTCTTAAAGTTGTCTTCTGTTTTCCTTGAGGGTCTGTTTTTCCTTTCGTATGCATAAATACTATACTACATATGCTTACTTATGTTTTGTGGAAAAGGTATATTATTCTGTTGTATTTACGCAGGGAGGTACCCTGCTCAAGTAATTATGTTTTGTTTAACTTTATAATGTATATAAACATGAAAAAATCAATAAAAAGAGTTAAAAAAAAAAAAAAAAAAAAAATTGGGAAAGATTAAAAGTTCATGTATGAGTGCGTGAGTGTGGGTACACTAGATGGCTATGCGTGTAGTAAAATCTTTATTAATAAAGTGTGAATTGTGCCTGTAAAACAAACGTTATAATGGTTCACTGAAGTTCTTTGTTGTCATCTGGTCCTTGCTTTTGCTTTACCAATTGTCTCTCTTTGAACCACTTTGTTTTTTTCCAAGACCCTCAAAGGAATGAAAAAAGATTAAAACCAGGCGTATATTTACTTCACACTACAACACTCCATCTGCAGTAGAAACCACATTCACAGTTATTAACTTCAAGTTGGGATGTGCCTCTCATTGCATCATCCCACTCGCACCCTTACTTAACTTATGTGGCTTGTCCTATATTATTATTTACCCCTTTATGAAATATATTATTTTGGCCTAATGCCCCATTTTACATCTCTATTGTGATACATTTTATACTTATTTAATTTATCCAACGCCACCATCATAGCTTCTTGGTTAGATCAGTCCTGATGACACCTGAAAAACAACAATCTATAATATATGTTATTGGGGAAAAGCTGGAAGGAAAGGTGAGAAGCCTTCTATCTTCATTGGTTTTCTTCCTGCAAGATAAGACTTCAGACAGTTTACATAGAAATGGTATTGCATGTGGCATCCCAAAAGTAATTACAATGGAGGTATCTGTTATTGTTTTTTAGAAAGAGAATGCATCAATTAACTATGGCCTAGATTTGGAGTTTGGCGTTAGCCGTGAAAACCAGCGTTAGAGGCTCCTAACGCTGGTTTTAGGCTACCGCCGGTATTTGGAGTCACTCAAAAAAGGGTCTAACGCTCACTTTTCAGCCGCGACTTTTCCATACCGCAGATCCCCTTACGTCAATTGCGTATCCTATCTTTTCAATGGGATCTTTCTAACTCCGGTATTTAGAGTCGTTTCTGAAGTGAGCGTTAGACATCTAACGACAAAACTCCAGCCGCAGGAAAAAAGTCAGTAGTTAAGAGCTTTCTGGGCTAACGCCGGTTTATAAAGCTCTTAACTACTGTACTCTAAAGTACACTAACACCCATAAACTACCTATGTACCCCTAAACCGAGGTCCCCCCACATCGCCGACACTCGAATAAAATTTTTTAACCCCTAATCTGCCGACCACCACCTACGTTATCCTTATGTACCCCTAATCTGCTGCCCCTAACACCGCCGACCCCTGTATTATATTTATTAACCCCTAACCTGCCCCCCACAACGTCGCCTCCACCTACCTACACTTATTAACCCCTAATCTGCCGACCGCAAAGCGCCGCCACCTACGTTATCCTTATGTACCCCTAAACTGCTGCCCCTAACACCGCCGACCCCTATATTATATTTATTAACCCCTAATCTGCCGCCCCCAACGTCGCCTCCACCTGCCTACACTTATTAACCCCTAATCTGCCGACCGGAGCTCACCGCTATTCTAATAAATGTATTAACCCCTAATCCGCCTCACTAACCCTATAATAAATAGTATTAACCCCTAATCTGCCCTCCCTAACATCGCCGACACCTAACTTCAATTATTAACCCCTAATCTGCCGACCGGAGCTCACCGCTATTCTAATAAATGTATTAACCCCTAAAGCTAAGTCTAACCCTAACACTAACACCCCCCTAAGTAAAATATAATTTACATCTAACGAAATTAATTAACTCTTATTAAATAAATTATTCCTATTTAAAGATAAATACTTACCTGTAAAATAAATCCTAATATAGCTACAATATAAATTATAATTATATTATAGCTATTTTAGGATTTATATTTATTTTACAGGTAACTTTGTATTTATTTTAACCAGGTACAATAGCTATTAAATAGTTAAGAACTATTTAATAGCTAAAATAGTTAAAATAATTACAAATTTACCTGTAAAATAAATCCTAACCTAAGTTACAATTAAACCTAACACTACACTATCAATAAATTAATTAAATAAACTACCTACAATTACCTACAATTAACCTAACACTACACTATCAATAAATTAATTAAATAAATAAATAAACTACCTACAATTACCTACAATTAACCTAACACTACACTATCAATAAATTAATTAAATACAATTCCTACAAATAAATACAATTAAATAAACTAGCTAAAGTACAAAAAATAAAAAAGAAAAAACAAAGTACTAATGGCACTGCTGAAATTTGGCAATTAGGGTAGCCTATTAATGACTGGGTTTATTGATGGGATATAATATCCACCAATTTATATTTTTGTCCCAGATTGGGTATATTATAAGATGGCTGAGGTGCTGTGTACTGGTTTGGACAGAAAAACAAAATCAATCCTAGGATTGAAGAAAGTGTACACTTGTTTAGCACTCTTTCCCTAACCAATGGTGGCTGTAATTGAACAGTATATAGGTATACTAGAGAGGAAGGTGTGCTTGGAGATTTTAAAATATAACCTTTATTGGGTAGTTTAAAATAAAAACACAAACAAAATAACACACATACAGTTAAGTTAAAAATACAGGTTTGGGTCAGTTGGTTTTTTAATAATAATGGATTTGGAAAAAAGTTGTGGCTTACACAAGGTGTGATTCAACTAGAATAATTCTTTATTCAAAGTATTAGGTAGAGGTCCAATAGGGAACTTATATTCTTAACAATTTTATTCTGTTGGTTGTAGCTTTGACCACTTTCTTGTGGACTTTGCTATATATAATATATCTCTATTTCAAGGTGGGATCCCCAGTTATAATGCTTTTATGGATGAGAGCAAGCAGTTATCAGATTGGTCCTATATATGGAATTGTATATGTCACTGTCTTGGGACTCTAGGTGAAAGTTTCTAATTACTTGTAAGATGCTTTATCTCTTCTTGTATATTATACTATGCGTAGATTATTTGCATCTATTTTTTGGTCTTCCAATTTTATTCCTAGTGTCTAGTATAATATTCCATATATCTGAGACATTGTGAACTGCTATAGTAATGAATGCAGTACAGTGTTCCCCTTGGGGTAGGTAATACAAACAGTCTATGAACGTATTTAAAGTGATGAACTTTTGTCTGCTACTGTTGGATCTTCTGTATATACATGCTACAGATGTATATCTTAAGTATGTTTGAAGAAAATATTAACTGGGCTGTCAAGTCTGTTTGAGAGTTTGCCACTGGTAAAGAGCTAGGTTAATCTAAGAGTTCTCGTTCCCTTTGTTACCCCATAAAACTTTTTCTATTCTCTTGGTATAGATTTTAATCAGTTGAGTTTTCTAAGTTGAGAAGTTACTTTGTATCTGGCCAGGTAGAAAGTGAACTACTTGATTCGCCAAGTGAAAAAATGTTAATGTATTATTGCAACTTAGCTCAACTTAAAGATTATCCTTTGATTTGGCACAATTTGTATTTTCTCAATTTTATATTGTATGTTCAATATTATGATACAATGTCTGGACAGAGTTTCTTTAACATTACTTTGTATTTGAATCACTTTCTGCTGATATTGTTTAAAATAGACTGTTAGGTAGTTAAATAACAGGAAACACTGACTAAATTGTTCTTGTGTTTTGCTACTATATGATAGTGTTTTGCAGGTAGCTTCTTACTGTTGTTTAAGTGATTTAGTAAGACTATATAGACTGTATACTCATAAAGGATAAGCAAATTATATCGCTACTGCATCTTGGCGTTAGATATTACTAATAATTTCTTATGGTCGCTGGGCAAAATAGGGAGAGTGTTAAGACTGTGAGTTCCTATAAGGTAACTACGATAATGTTATGGATGTTTTCATTAACAGTCCATTTATTCTGCTCCGTATTTAAAGTGTCTTATTCACATATGAAGGTTGTAACAGTGACAATCTCTAATCATTCATAAGAGTATAGTGTCTTTGTTACAATAAAATTAAATTGGTGCGATATACTGATTTCCCAGCCCCTTATTGTTAGTCTAGTAATACAGTTGTTTTGCTGCTAGTAGCGTGTTGAGTGATCGCTGCTGGTACTAGATGGATCCCAACTCTGAGGTCTTGTTCGCATATAGCGCTTATGGAAATATACTGATTTCCCAGCCCCTTATTATTGGTCTGGTAATACAATTGTATGGCTACTATTAGCGTGTTAAATAATCGCTGCTGGTACAGGATGGATCTCAACTCTGAGGTCTTATTCGCATATAGCGCTTATGGTAGTAACATTAGGTGCACCAATCCAAATGAATTTGTATCTCATTTTAGGTAACGTTGTTACTTAAATTATTCCGTATTGTATATCTATCTTCAGGCAGTTTATGTTCTTATGAACACTAATATAGATATAGACTAATTAGTTTGGTTTTTAGAATATAATATATTCGTTTCCAAGTCTCATATCTATAACTTTATCAATAGACTTTACTGCCGGTAACAATTACATCTACCTTGCTTTTCGCTCGATAAGGCCTAGGGAATTGTTTGGTGTGAATGCATGTTAGCATTTTTTTTAAATAGCAGGAATGTCGGTCTAACATATTTAGACTTTAGGATTTGGAAAACATAGATTAATTAATTGACCCCTGAGCTGGGCCTTATCGAGCGAAAAGCAATGTAGATGTAATTGTTAACGGCAGTAAAGTCTATTGATAAAGTTATAGATATGAGACTTGGAAACGAATATATTATATTCTAAAAAACAAACTAATTAGTCTATATCTATATTAGTGTTCATAAGAACATAAACTGCCTGAAGATAGATATACAATACGGAATAATTTAAGTAACAACGTTACCTAAAATGAGATACAAATTCATTTGGATTGGTGCACCTAATGTTACTACCATAAGCGCTATATGCGAATAAGACCTCAGAGTTGAGATCCATCCTGTACCAGCAGCGATTATTTAACACGCTAATAGTAGCCATACAATTGTATTACCAGACCAATAATAAGGGGCTGGGAAATCAGTATATCGCACCAATTTAATTTTATTGTAACAAAGACACTATACTCTTATGAATGATTAGAGATTGTCACTGTTACAACCTTCATATGTGAATAAGACACTTTAAATACGGAGCAGAATAAATGGACTGTTAATGAAAACATCCATAACATTATCGTAGTTACCTTATAGGAACTCACAGTCTTAACACTCTCCCTATTTTGCCCAGCGACCATAAGAAATTATTAGTAATATCTAACGCCAAGATGCAGTAGCGATATAATTTGCTTATCCTTTATGAGTATACAGTCTATATAGTCTTACTAAATCACTTAAACAACAGTAAGAAGCTACCTGCAAAACACTATCATATAGTAGCGAAACACAAGAACAATTTAGTCAGTGTTTCCTGTTATTTAACTACCTAACAGTCTATTTTAAACAATATCAGCAGAAAGTGATTCAAATACAAAGTAATGTTAAAGAAACTCTGTCCAGACATTGTATCATAATATTGAACATACAATATAAAATTGAGAAAATACAAATTGTGCCAAATCAAAGGATAATCTTTAAGTTGAGCTAAGTTGCAATAATACATTAACATTTTTTCACTTGGCGAATCAAGTAGTTCACTTTCTACCTGGCCAGATACAAAGTAACTTCTCAACTTAGAAAACTCAACTGATTAAAATCTATACCAAGAGAATAGAAAAAGTTTTATGGGGTAACAAAGGGAACGAGAACTCTTAGATTAACCTAGCTCTTTACCAGTGGCAAACTCTCAAACAGACTTGACAGCCCAGTTAATATTTTCTTCAAACATACTTAAGATATACATCTGTAGCATGTATATACAGAAGATCCAACAGTAGCAGACAAAAGTTCATCACTTTAAATACGTTCATAGACTGTTTGTATTACCTACCCCAAGGGGAACACTGTACTGCATTCATTACTATAGCAGTTCACAATGTCTCAGATATATGGAATATTATACTAGACACTAGGAATAAAATTGGAAGACCAAAAAATAGATGCAAATAATCTACGCATAGTATAATATACAAGAAGAGATAAAGCATCTTACAAGTAATTAGAAACTTTCACCTAGAGTCCCAAGACAGTGACATATACAATTCCATATATAGGACCAATCTGATAACTGCTTGCTCTCATCCATAAAAGCATTATAACTGGGGATCCCACCTTGAAATAGAGATATATTATATATAGCAAAGTCCACAAGAAAGTGGTCAAAGCTACAACCAACAGAATAAAATTGTTAAGAATATAAGTTCCCTATTGGACCTCTACCTAATACTTTGAATAAAGAATTATTCTAGTTGAATCACACCTTGTGTAAGCCACAACTTTTTTCCAAATCCATTATTATTAAAAAACCAACTGACCCAAACCTGTATTTTTAACTTAACTGTATGTGTGTTATTTTGTTTGTGTTTTTATTTTAAACTACCCAATAAAGGTTATATTTTAAAATCTCCAAGCACACCTTCCTCTCTAGTATACCTATATACTGTTCAATTACAGCCACCATTGGTTAGGGAAAGAGTGCTAAACAAGTGTACACTTTCTTCAATCCTAAAAAATAAAAAAGAACTAAGTTACAAAAAATAAAAAAATATTTACAAACATAAGAAAAATATTACAACAATTTTAAACTAATTACACCTACTCTAAGCCCCCTAATAAAATAACAAATACCCCCAAAATAAAAAAATGCCCTACCCTATTCTAAATTACTAAAGTTCAAAGCTCTTTTACCTTACCAGCCCTGAACAGGGCCCTTTGCGGGGCATGCCCCAAAGAATTCAGCTCTTTTGCCTGTAAAAAAAAACATACAATCCCCCCCCCAACATTACAACCCACCACCCACATACCCCTAATCTAACCCAAACCCCCCTTAAATAAACCTAACACTAAGCCCCTGAAGATCTTCCTACCTTATCTTCACCCTGCCAGGTTCACCGATCCGTCCTGAAGAGCTCCTCCGATGTCCTGATCCAAGCCCAAGCGGGGGGCTGAAGAGGTCCATGATCCGGCTGAAGTCTTCATCCAAGCGGGAGCTGAATAGGTCCATGATCCGGATGAAGTCTTCATCCAAGCGGGAGCTGAAGAGGTCCATGATCCGGATTAAGTCTTCTATCAACGGCATCTTCAATCTTCTTTCTTCCGGATCCATCTTGCAGACCTCCGACGCGGAACATCCTCTTCTCACGACGCCTACTAGCCGAATGACGGTTCCTTTAAGGGACGTCATCCAAGATGGCGTCCCTCGAATTCCGATTGGCTGATAGGATTCTATCAGCCAATCGGAATTAAGGTAGGAATATTCTGATTGGCTGATGGAATCAGCCAATCAGAATCAAGTTCAATCCGATTGGCTGATCCAATCAGCCAATCAGATTGAGCTCGCATTCTATTGGCTGATCGGATCCAATCAGCCAATCAGATTGAGCTCGCATTCTATTGGCTGATCGGAACAGCCAATAGAATGCGAGCTCAATCTGCTTGGCTGATTGGATCAGCCAATCCGATTGAACTTGAATCTGATTGGCTGATTCAATCAGCCAATCAGATTTTTCCTACCTTAATTCCGATTGGCTGATAGAATCCTATCAGCCAATCGGAATTTGAGGGACGCCATCTTAGATGACGTCATTTAAAGGAACCTTCATTCGGTGTTAGGATGTTTGAAGAATAAGATGGATCCGCGCCGGCTGCTTCAAGATGGACCCGCTCCGCTCCGGATGGAAGAAGATAGAAGATGCCGCCTGGATGAAAACTTTGGACCCTCTGGAGGACCTCTTCTTGACGGATAGGATGAAGACTTCGGACCCTCTTCTGGACGGATCGGTGATACCCGGCTGGGTGAATACAAGGTAGGGAGATCTTAAAGGGGGTAGTGTTAGGTTTATTTAAGGGGGGTTTGGGTTAGAGTAGGGGTATGTGGGTGGTGGGTTGTAATGTTGGGGGGTATTGTATGTTTTTTTTTACAGGCCAAAGAGCTTATTTCTTTGGGGCATGCCCCGCAAAAAGCCCTTTTAAGGGCTGGTAAGGTAATAGAGCTGTTAACTTTTTATTTTAGAATAGGGTAGGGCATTTTTTATTTTGGGGGGCTTTGTTATTTTTTTAGGGGGCTTAGAGTAGGTGTAATTAGTTTAAAATTCTTGTAATCTTTTTTTATTTTTTGTAATTTAGTGTTTGATTTTTTGTAATTTAGTTTAGTTGATTTAATTGTAGGTAGTTTAGTTAATTAATTTATTGATAGTGTAGTGTTAGGTTTAATTGTAACTTAGATTAGGATTTATTTTACAGGTAATTTTGTAATTATTTTAACTAGGTAGCTATTAAATAGTTAATAACTATTTAATAGCTATTGTACCTAGTTAAAATAAATACAAAGTTGCCTGTAAAATAAATATAAATCCTAAAATAGCTACAATGTAATTATTAGTTATATTGTAGCTATATTAGGGTTTATTTGATAGGTAAGTATTTAGTTTTAAATAGGATTAATTTATTTAATAAGAAATTATTTATTTCGTTAGATTTAAATTATATTTAACTTAGGGGGGTATTAGGGTTAGACTCAGCTTTAGGGGTTAATACATTTATTATAGTAGCGGTGAGGTCCGGTCGGCAGATTAGGGGTTAATACTTGAAGTTAGGTGTCGGCGATGTTAGGGAGGGCAGATTAGGGGTTAATAAAATTTATTATAGGGTTTGTGAGGCGGGAGTGAGGCGGTTTAGGGGTTAATACATTTATTATAGTGGTGGCGAGGTCCGGTCGGCAGATTAGGGGTTAATAAGTGTAGGTAAGGTAGCGGCGACGTTGGGGGGGGGGCAGATTAGGGGTTAATAAATATTATGTAGGTGTCGGCGGTGTTAGGGGCAGCAGATTAGGGGTTTATAGGGATAATGTAGGTGGCGGCGGTGTCCGGTCAGCAGATTAGGAGTTAAAAAAAATTATTATAGTGGCGGCGATGTGGGGGGACCTCAGTTTAGGGGTACATAGGTAGTTTATGGGTGTTAGTATACTTTAGAGCACAGTAGTTAAGAACTTTATGAACCGGCGTTAGCCCATAAAGCTCTTAACTCCTGGCTTTTCTCTGCGGCTGGAGTTTTGTCGTCAGAGTTCTAACGCTCACTTCAGCCAAGACTCTAAATACCGGCGTTAGAAAGATCCCATTGAAAAGATAGGATACGCAATTGGCATAAGGGGATCTGCGGTATGGAAAAGTCACGGCTGGAAAGTGAGCGTTAGACCCTTTCCTGACTGACTCTAAATACCAGCGGGCGGCCAAAAGCAGCGTTAGGACACCTTAACGCTGCTTTTGACGGATAACACAGAACTCTAAATCTAGGCGTTAATTTATGCTTACCAGATAAATTCCTTTCTTTCCTGGCAGTAAGAGTCCACGACTTCATTCCTTAATTTTGGGAAATACAACACCTGGCCACCAGAAGTAGGCAAAGACACTCCAGCCAAAGGCTATAAATATCCCTCCCATTTCCCCCCAGTCATTTGACTGAGGGAATGAGGAAAAATAGGAGAAACATCAGGGTATAAAGGTGCCAGAAGAAAAACAAAAAGGGAGCCACCCAAAAAATTCTAACGGACGGGGTCATGGACTCTCCCTGCCAGGAAAGAAAGGAATTTATCTGGTAAGCATAATTTGTTTTTCTTTCCATAAGGCAGGGAGAGTCCATGACTTCATTCCTTACTGTTGGGAAAACAATAACCAAGCTCCAGAGGACACTGAAGGAATAACAGGAGGGAATAAAGAAAAAGACAGACACTAATCTGAGGGCACCGCAGCATGCAAAACCTTTCTCCCAAAGCCGAAGCAAACACATCAGATTTGTAAAATTTAGAAAAAGTATGTAAGGAGGACCTTGTAGCTGCCTTAAAAATCTGATCAATAGAGACTTCATTCTGAAAAGCCCAGGAAGAAGCAACTGCTCTCGTGGAATGAACCATAATCCTCTCAGGAGGCTGCTGTCCCGCTTTCTAATAAGCTAGGCATGTCCAAAGTCTGGCCCGCGGGCCAATTGCGGCACGAGTACCGGACTGATATGGCCCCACAGATAATTTATACAAATATAGCTGATACGGCCCCCCAGTGAGTCCCCGACCGCCGCTCAGTGAATTCACCCAGGTGCCGCTCAATGAGTCCCCAAGCGTCGCTCAGGACTCCTGGGATCTCTGGTTTGACGTCATCAGCTGGCACAGGAAGAAGGGGAAAGCCCAAATCTCGCGAGATCTCGGACGCATAGGAATCTGGCCAATTTTAATAATGGCAACTATAAATAAGAAAAGAAAAGTTGACAGTGAGGGACGCCGCTTCCAGGACAGGTGGAAAGTGGAATATTTTTTCACTGAAATACAGAATCACTGTGTTTGTCTCGTATGCCAAGAGACTGTGGCTGTTTATAAGGAATTCAATGTTAAGAGACACTACCAGTCGAGACATAGCACCAATTATGACAAGCTAACAGGGCGTGACCGCAGTGAAAAATTGAAGCAACTTGAAGCTGTTTTAATGTCACAACAGCGATTTTTTACAAAAGCACGTGAGTCAAATGAAAATGCCACAAGGGCTAGCTATGAGGTGGCAACGTTAATTGCTAAAAATTGCAAATCTTTTGCTGAGGGTGACTTTATCAAAGAATGTGTTATGAAAATGGTGCAGAATATCTGTCCTGAGAAGAAGCAAGAGTTTTCCAAAATTTGCCTGGCTCGTAACACTGTAGCACGGAGAATTTAAGAAATTTCATCAGATATTAAGAGACAGTTAACGTCAAAGGGAGTTGAGTTTGACTTCTTTTCAATAGCCTGTGATGAAAGCACGGACCTCTCTGATACAGCTCAGTTGCTGATTTTTCTGAGAGGGGTGGACGATGAAATGAATGGGACTGAAGAGCTACTTGACCTCCAGAGCCTTAAGGACCAAACAAGAGGAAATGATTTATTTGTTTCTGTTCTGCCATAGATGACATGAAAATGCCTTGGAACAAAGTTACTGGGATTATTACTGATGGGGCACCTGCCATGGCTGGTGAACGAAGTGGATTATCAACCCTAATCTGTAACAAGGTGATCGAAGAAGGAGGCAAAGCTATTAAACTTCATTGTATCATTCATCAACAAGTTCTCTGTGCTAAACATCTCAAATATGATCATGTTATGAAACCGGTGCAAAAGACCATTAATTTTATTCGCTCTAAAGCCCTGTGCCACCGCCAGTTTAAACAGTTTCTACTGGATATCCAGGCTGAATACGAAGATGTTTTATATCATAATGATGTAAGATGGCTCAGTCGGGGATCTGCACTGCAGCGCTTCTACTCTCTCAGAAAGGAAATAGGAGAATTCTTGGAAACAAAGGGACAACCAATGTGAGAACTATCTGATCCTATTTGGCTGGCTGATTTGGGGTTTCTAGTCGACATAACAAAGCATCTGAATGTACTGAACACGAGTCTTCAGGGCATAGATGCAGTGGTGAACCAGTTTTATTCACACCTCAAAGCCTTTGGAGCAAAGCTGCAACTTTTCCTAAGGCATTTGTCACAAACAGAGCCAAATACCATTAATTTTTTAGCGTTGCAGGAAATAATGAACAGTTTTCCACATGATGATATCAGTGCGCAAACGAGCAGGTATGCAGCAGACATCACATCTCTGGCTGGGGAGTTTAAACGGCGCTTTCAAGATTTTGCAGCTATTGAAAAGGAGATCAGCCTTTTCTCCTCTCCATTCTCTGTTGACCCCAACAATGCTCCAGATCAGCTGCAGCTCGAGCTCATTGAGCTGCATTGTGACAGCGAGTTACGCAGTCGTCACCAACAGCTCTCTCTTGTGAACTTTTACCGCCAACTGGATAAGAGCCGGTTTCAAGAGGTTCGAACATTGGCTAAGAAAATGCTGAGCTTGTTTGGCTCAACATATTTGTGTGAGAAGACATTCTCTGTTATGAAATTTAACAAGAACCGCGTGAGGACAAGACTAAGTGACTCTCACCTGCGTGACATTTTGCGCATCAAAACCACGGCCTTTGAACCAGACATAGTCTATGTGCTGCAGTCCAGATCTCAGTTTCACCCCTCACATTAGTGCAGGCAAGTTTTTTTTTTTTTCAATTGAGATGAATACATTGTAAAATCTCAGTTAATATCAGTTTAAATCAGTTATAAATATATTTGAACACATGTATACTTGGTATTATGTTCCTGTTCACATTTTCTGAACTTAAAAGTTGACAGACAACCTTTATTACTTTGTGTAATGTACTTTAAAATGTTCCTGACATATTTCAGCTTCCTGTTTTTTTATATTAAAGGCAGAGTGATTTAACACCTGTTTAGATTTGTCATCCAAGTCACAAAATGTAAAAGTATGCCGTTTTCAATAAACTTTGTATAAAATAGTTAATTTGCATTTATTTTAAAATGGTTCAAATGGTTCAAAGAATGTCAGGCAAAATGGTCGGCCCTCGCACATGTTCACTTCATCAAATCTGGCACTCTGGACACCCCTGTAATAAGCCAAGCGGATGACACTCCTCAACAAGAAAGACAAGAAAGACATAGTGGCCTTCTGCCCCCTACGACAAATAAAGATGAAGATTGTCTGAATTCCTTAGTAGCCTAAAGGTAAAATTTTAAAGCAAGAACCAAATCCAGATTGTGAAGCAAACGTTCCTTCTCTGAAGAAGGATTGGGACACAAGGAGGGAACAACAATCTCTTGATTGATGTTATGATCTGACACCATCTTTGGAAGGAAACCTAACCTAGTACGTAAGGTTTCCTTATTGGCATGAAAAACAAGGTAAGTTAGGTTACACTGTAAAGCCAAGATCTCAGAGACTCTGCGAGCAGAGGCAATGGCTAATAGAAACAAGACTTTCCAAGATAACAGTTTAATGTCATCAGTATGCATGGGCTCAAATGAAGCCTGCTGCAAAACACGAGAAACAAAATTGAGACTCCAAGGCAGAGTCTTAACACAGATCTGATCCTAGTCAGAGCCTAATCTTTTGTGCAGTAATACTGACAGGGCCGATATCTGTCTGTTCAGAGAACTGGCAGATGGACCCTTCTCCAAACCATTCTGGAGAAAAGATAGAATTCTTTCAACCTTTACCTTTGCCAAAAAAAACACGCTCCTCACACCAGTGCAGGTAAGTTTGCCATACCTTATGGTAGATGTGCCGAGTAACAGGCTTATGAGCTTGAATCAAAGTGTCTATGACACTCTCAGAGAATCCTCTCCTGGCTAGGACTAAGCATTCAATCTCCATGCAGTCAGCCTCAGAGAATCTAGATTTTTTTTTTTTAAAGAATATTTTTCTTTTATTGAGGTAAACTGAACTGAGTACAAGCATATTAAAAACAATTATGTCTCTTTGGGTTACAGCACATATCAGAGACATCTGATTACACAAAGACATGCATCAGTACATGTGATAAACATTAGACTGGCAATAACATATAACTCTAACATCTGCTTTGACTATAACCAGAATACCCCTCTATATACATTTTCTGTGTATTAAAGTCCCAAATCATGTCATCCCAAACATCTCTATTACTCTAAATTCTGAAGTCCTAGACCAAAAACTACAAAACAAAACAAGTAGGCTGCGGAAAATCTTCCCCTGCCAGCAGACTAAGTCCCAAGTTGTAAAGACCTTTTCTACCTTATTGGAAAGATCCATGCAAGGCCAGCAACCCACATTAATGGATTAAGTACCCTCTAAGAGAGTGTTATAGAAATTATAAGATATATTAATTAAAAGGGAGACCCCGCTTGGAAGGGGGGGATTTAAGCAAATTATACATAACCTATCATCTCTAGCTAGATCCCGATTTGTCCAGGTAGGTGGAGTGAAGGGGGGAGGGGAAAGAGGGGGGAGGGGAAAGAGGGGGGGAGGGGGGGCAGGGAAGGGAAAGGCCAAAGATAGAGAAAAAAGGGGAGAGGTGAACAAGTGGAAGGGAAGAGGGAAAAGCCTCCCATATGAGAGAACTCACAGCCAGAAGCCCATCAGCTAAGGAGGCTCCATTAATCCAGGGGCAGCCTTTAAGTCCCCAGGGAGTTTATAAAAGCTTAAGGAGCTGAATTGAGAGATAATCTCAAAGAACGCTGGGAGGGATCCCAGGGGGTTGGTCAAAAAGAGGGTAATGTTGTCTGCAAACAACGCAATCTTTTCCCCTCCTCCACCCATCTCTCCCTCTCAATGGCTCAAAGGGACACCCCTAATCAGAGGGGAGTTCCTAATAGCCTGGGCCAGCGGCTCAATAGCCAAAGCAAATACAATGGGCGAGAGAGGACAGCCCTGCCTCGTTCCATTAGTTATGGGAAAACTCGAAGAGCAAAAGTCCAGACCTCTAACTTTGGTGCTCGGGGAACTATTAAGAGCCTGGATAGCCAAAACTATCTCACTGGGAAACCCATAGCCAAGGAGAACCTCCCAAAGATACTCCCATCTGACCCTGTCAAACGCTTTTTCTGCGTCGAGCGACAGGGCCAGCATGGGTACCTCCAGTCTATTTGCTTCTGAAAAGATGTTTAAAATGCACCTAGTGTTATCTGGCCCTTCTCTTCCCCAGGAGAACCCCACTTGATCCGGATGGAGCAAGTTGGGGACAATAAGGCGTAATCTGTTGGCCCACAATTTAAAATAGAGCTTTACATCAATATTAATGAGGGAGATGGGACGGTAACTCCCACACTGGGAAGGGTCTTTATTTGGTTTCGGGATAGTAAGAACCGTTGCTTTGAGGAGTTCACTCCTAAAGGAGCATCTCTCTCTGGCCTCCGCGAAGGTCTGAAGGAGCAATGGCGAGAGGTCTAGCCGGAAGGTCTTATAGAACGTGGCCGGGAACCTGTCAGGTCCCAGAGCCTTTCCATTCTGGAGTTGGGTAATCACTTCCTTTAACTCAGAGACTGAGAAAGAGACCAGTAACAGGTCTACCTCCTTCTGGGACAGCGTGGGTAGGTGTAAACCCTCTAGGAAGGCTCGAATCTTATCATGAGGGGAGGAACTCTCTTCTTCAGTTTGATGTAGATTGTACAAGTTAGAATAGAAAGCTGCAAAGGCCTCCCCTATGTCTCTGGGGGAGGTCACCCGATTGTTCCCATTGTTTATGGACAAAATACGGGATGAGGCAACTCTACCCCTCAACTTCCGGGCCAGAATAGTAGATGCTTTATTTCCCTGATAATATAAAAGTTGCTTAAATCTGCGTACTGCCTCTCGAACTCTGGCCATCTCTATCTCCTTAATTTGGCTGCATAGGGCCGCTACTTCTACTGCTAACTCAGAGGTAGAACTATCTTTGCTAAGTCTTTCTTTGGTATGAAGTTTGGCAACCAAAAGGTCCAGGGGGTCCCCCTTTAGTCTTTTAATAGAGGCTTGTTTGTAAATACAGACTCCTCTAATGTAGGCTTTGAGGGCTGCCCAGATTGTTTGGTGAGAGGGAGTGGAGTTTCTGTTGTGAGTCAGAAACTCCTGTATGGAGTTCCTAATCAGAGGCTGAAAGTCGGGATTAGCCCACAATGAGTCTGGGAGCTTCCAACTCGGGCTCGGAGAGGAACCTAAACCAGAGTCTAGTGATACCATGAGGGCATCATGGTCTGACCAGGAGCAAGACCTAATCGAAGCATCCTTAATTATATTTAACGTCCAGGTATCTGTGAAAAAGTAGTCAAGTCTTGAGTATGAGTTATGTGGTCTAGAGAAATACGTATAATCTTTGGTGGTTGGGTGGCAGGACCTCCAAACATCATACAGATTATGTTGTGAGATAAGGTCTCTAATTTTTTTTGCTGTGGAAAGTGAATATGAGTCGACAGTTTTGCCTTGGCTGACTCTTTTATCTAGGGAAGGATCCCATATCATATTAAAGTCTCCACCCAGTAGGAGCCTCCCGGTCTTTATTCTACATATATTTTGTAACGTGGTCTTAAGGAACCTAGGCTGATTCTGGTTAGGAGCATACACATTAACCAATGTGTAGAATTGGTCATCTAGTTTACAAATAAGAATGAGGTATCTACCATTAGGGTCAGTTTCAAGGTAGATTTTCTCATAGCTAACTAGTCGATTGCTACACCTTATCTGAGTGGGAGGCCGAAACATAACTGGTAAAATGTTGGAACTTTAATGTAGAGGGAAGGTTGTTCAACCAATGATTCTCCTGGGCAAACACAATCTTTACATTATTAGCTTTCATGTAGTTGCCCAGAAGACTTTGCTTGGTGGAGGAATTGAGTCCCTTGCAATTCAGGGATGCAAATGTGAGGTTAACTGGAGCACTCCTCATCTTGAGGGAAGAGGGAGGGGAGGGGATAGGAGCTGGACAAGGGAAACAAGAGAGAAAGGGAGACAAGAAGGAGAGGGAGGGAAGGCCCAACTCCACCTACCTGTATACCGACTCTCAGAAGTGGAAGCTGAAGGATGCTAGATTTCATACCATGTCCACTATGTGTACTGAAGCCAGCTATAGGATAATAAAAAATATATTAGCTTGGGGAGCAGACCCAGGGAAGAGTCTACTTAGTGAACTAGTTCCAAGTCTAGGTAGGAGTACTTTCAAATGGGAAGGGATATAAAATGAAAGCAACAGTATTGACTATTAATCTAGATTTAAACCTAGTTATAGACAATACTAAGGGAGTTTGGCGGCACTATTCACCGCCTAACAAGGAATGGACAAAGAAACTGAATAGGTATGTTAATTCCTTGATCTCATCAAGATGAGAAATTACAAATTGGGGGGGAGGTACTGAGGATCCTAATTTAGATCCTGCATCTGAGTAACAGATTCTTAACTACTGGGGGGAGTAAGGGGGGCACTGGGAGGTGTTTGGTCAGAATAACTATTGAGTCAGGAGACACTACACTAAAGAGAAAAATGGGTGTATTCCCTTCACTGCTCAGAGTATTAACTATACAAGCTTGTGGCACCTACCAATGAAGGGGAGACCCCATCTAAGTACTATCTAATATGTAAATATACATATTGGTGAGCATAGAACAAACAACAGTGAACATAACAACACAACAGCAGATCTAATACAAACAAACATGGTCATCATCATAATAGGTGAACATTATTACTCTTTCTCTTCCCAGTATATAAGCCTTGTGTGGTGAAACTTAGGGGAATGTGAAAAAACAGCCTGCAGGTTTTAGCAAACCAAGAGGGGAGTCACGGAACCAGAGGTTGCTTTAAGGGTTAGGGGCTTGTTTAACTATAAAATTTACAAAGACATCCGTAGCATAACTAAACCTCTATTTAGATTAGTAAGATATACTAGAGCCTGATGTACAGGAAGATCTAGATAGTGCTCCCCTGACTGTGATAGGAAATACCATGGGTAATTAGTAAGGGTCCACTCTTTTTCCTAATTAGTTGTAGTACCTTATGTAAGTTAAAGGTCTATTGACATTGTGGAGATTAATTGTTTTTCCTAGTGTCTAAGGAGTAGAGTTTTTCTAGATTGGGGAGTCAGACCTTAGTGTCAAGACCTCTTCATAACAACTCCACCGCTAACTTAGCTACAATGGTTAGGTAGGGTCACAGAGGGCCGTGTTAATAGCTAGCTAGCTGTAAACTGGGAAGAGAGCACCAAAACATTTAGATGGCCTAAAACATAAGGGGAAACATTAAATTGAACATTTCCTACACCTGGGTCCGAAAACCCAGTGCAGGCAATTCCTGTTACACAATTTCTCCATTTGCTGTTGCGGGTTTTAGAAAGTCCAGAAACACATCATGGACAGGCTAGTCAGGTGGTCTCATCTGTGGACTGGTTGTGAGGGGAAATTGGAGTATCTCCAGAGTTCCTCCCCGAGATAGGCCGCTGAGGGAGAGGGGCCCATTCTGGAGCTGTAACTTGAAGTAGCGAGGACGAAGGGTTTGCCTCTCTAGGATTAGATGGAAGTCTCCGAAGGTTCCATTTTTTAAGAAGATCCATCCCATCATTAACAGTAGAGACCGTGTGTAAGGTACCATTTCTGTTGACAATTAATTTGGTCGGGTAGCCCCATCGATACTTCACATTATGTTGTCTTAGGACTTGTGTGAAATGAGTGAATGATCTACGTCTCTGGAGTGTAAATTGGGAAAGATCTGGGAACACCAAGATGGATTGGAATTTCTCCGGTAATGAGGGTTTGTTTGCTAATTCTCTTAGTATCCTTTCTTTGTGAGTGAAAAAATGGATTCTGGCTAACACATCTCTGGGTTTGTCTGCAGAGATGTTGCGGGGTCTTGGGGTGCGGTGGACCCTGTCAATGAGGAAGCTCGGGGCGTCTAAGTCAGCAAGAAATAGAACACAAAATTCTTTGATGAAATTTTCCAGATCCCCAACCGTGATATTTTCAGAAACTCCCCGGAATCTTAGATTATTTCTTCTGGATCTATTCTCGAGGTCTGAGAGTTTAAGCTCCAAATCTGAAATTTGAGTGGCAAGATTCTGGGAGTATGACAATAAATTTTCATGATCAAGTGCTAGGTCTTCATCCGCTCTAAGGCCTCAGTTCTTTCACCTATCACCGCCATATCTCTGCGTAGTTCTGCCGCAGACCCCTTAGTAGCCTTAGTAAGGGTGTCCTGTAAGTTATTCATGCATTTTGAAAGTGTCCACTATGGTGGCCGCCATATTATCAAGAGGCGGGGTCTGGACTGAGTGTGTTTTAGATATGGTTTCAGTGTCTTGGCCGTCTAGGGAATAGGTATCCTCAGGGGAGGAGCTTCTATCTTCTCTAGGGGTAGCTTTAAAATAGTCCACAACGGTTCTTCTAGGGTGTCCTACCTGCTTGGACTTCTTCTTATTAGATTGAGACATAATGGTAGCTGGACTACTGTAGTTTGGTTTGTCTTAATTTCTTCACTCTTTGTATGCAAATTGGAAATATGTAGATGCACCTTTCAGCATCTCACCTCCTCCTGACCCCCCCCCCCCCCAGTCCCCTAGGCCATCTTGTAGAACATCTTACTCAGCAAGGAAACATCCGGAATCAACAGTAGAGGGCCTCTCTCCCAGGGGAAGGTGTCATCTAATGATGATGTGGGGACCGGTAGACTGGATATGACCCACTGAGAGGACCTCAATGGGAAATGGTAGGAGAGAGGCTTTCACTTACTTCAAGTTTGAAAAAGAGAGGAGAAATGTCAGCTAGAGCTGTGCTAAAGGGGACTTCAGAGGGCTCTGGGCCTAAGAGCAACAAGGACCAAGTATGAAAGTGAAAGAGTAAATTCCTACCAGCAAGCTGCCAAAGTCCTGCTGAATTTCTGCAAGCTGAATTAATAGATAGGAGTGTGTCTGTGGGTCAGTTCAGAAAGACACTGGTTCAGTTACAGATTAGTGAAACAGACTTGTAGCAGCCTGCCTAGTGGTTATGCATTGTGCACTTTATTGCTGTTGCAGCTAGTAGCTGCTGGCTGTTGTTCACTTGTGCAGAGTGCAAAAAGTCAATAATTGGATGGGAGCATTGAGAATGCTGCTACCCTCCAGGAATTCTTAGGGGGATGTCCCAAATAGGTCAGTGTGTTCTGTTTTTTTAATTTTATTTCCCTCTTCTTCACCCCTCATTAGGCCCAACAAGTCCTCTGTGTGTGACTGGGGTTAATGGTGAATGGGGCAATACCAATAGTGTAAGTGTAGAGTGATCTCACCACAATCCAAGCTGGAGCACTTTTCTCTGTATCGATCTGGCTGGTGGCGTACTCTGTGACTCCGGATCTGAGGCCGGTAGGTCATAGGCTGCAAGCAGGAACAGCCCAGGAACAGATGGTCACCTCTGTTGAGATGTCGCTTCACTACAACTAGTGAGCACCAAACCAGATCCAGGTCTCTCAGTCTCACAGAGGTAAGACGGAACCAAGCTGTGACAAGCCGGGACAGACCAGGCCCAGCTAGGCCGTCGAACAACAACTTCAGAGGGGAAGGTAAGATGGCGGCTTTTCACGCCACTTTGTCCGCAGCTCCCCCAGGGCCCTCTAGTATGTCGCGATCTAATCTCGTGCATGAACACCAGCTGATCTGTCCTCACCTTGCCACTTGGCCCCAGAAAACTTCAAGGAGGCTTGACGGCTGTATAGCCCTCCGCTGACCCCGATAGGTAGTACCAGGTATTGGACGTGTCCGGGATCTCTCCAATGCTCCGATCTTGTTACCAGCTATGACATCAGCCACTGCTGCTCCGGAGTGGATCCCCCACCCTCCGGAGCTAGTTCCAAACAGGTGCGCTGCTCAGCTAAGTTGCAGGGCTGTAGAGGAGCCGTAAAACTTTGCTGCTCTCATTGCATAACATCCTCTTAAAGGGACACTCAGGTTAAATTAAATTTTCATGATTCAGATACAGCATGTAATTTTAAACAACTTTCCAATTTACTTCCATTAAAAAAAATGTGCACAGTCTTTTATATTTACATTTTTTGAGTCACCCAATCCTACTGAGCATGTGCAAGAATTCACAGACTATACGTATATGCATTTGTGATTGGCTGATTGCTATCACATGGTACAAGGGGAGTGGAAATATACATAACTTTGAAATTTGTTATAAAAAAAATCTACTACTCATTTGAAGTTCAGACTAAGTGCTATTGCATTGTCTTCTTATCTTGCATTTGTTGATTATGCAAATCTAATGTGTTGACTGGTCCTTTAATACAAAAGTGGCTCTTAAAAAACTCGTTTTTATTGAATGTCTGTTTTGAGTGAGTACCCCGTAGTTCAAGCACACAAAGCTGGGATTAATAGTTTTAATACCAGGTATCTTTGCTGATAAATTATACTTAAAACAGATTTTCTCTCCGGAGCTCTTCCTTGCTGCATCTTCTCAGCTAGGCAGTTAACTCCGCCCCGAGAATCTAGATTTTGATGTATTAAGGGACCCAGTATCAGAAGGTCCCTGCGAAAAGGAAACCTCCACGGAGGAGAAGAGGACATTTTCACCAGATCCACAAACCAGGTCCTTTCGCTGACAGGATGGAGCAATTAGAATCACTGATGCTAGCTCCTGCCTGATGCGGGCCACCACTCAAGGGAAAAGAGGCAATGGAGGAAAGAGATACGAGTCTGAACCTCCATGGAACCACTAGAGCGTCTATTAATTCTTGAGAGTCCCCTGATCTCGACCTGTACCTGGTTAGTTTGGCATTGAGACGAGAGGCCATAAGATCTATCTCCAGCATCCCCCATCTGATGCAAATCTCTCCAAACACCTCGGGTGGAGAGACTATTCCCCCAAGTGAAAAGATTTTGGCTGATGAAGTTTGCTTCCCAGTTGTCCATACCCGTAATGTGGATTGCTGACAGCACACAGCTGTGGACTTCTGCCCATTCTAGGATTGGAGACACCTCCCTCATTGCTAAGGAACTTCTCGTTCCTTCCTGATGGTTGATGTAAGCAACCATCGTTATATTGTCTGATTGGAATCTGATAAACTGGGACAAACCCAGAAGGGGCCAAGCCTTCAGTGCATTGAAGATTGCCCGCAGTTCCAAAATATTGATTGGAAGAGTGGACTCCTCCTGAGTCCACAAACCTTGTGTTTACTGGCCCCCCCAGACTGCTCCCCAGCATGAAAGGCTGGCATCCATAGTCACAATCTCCCAGGACGGCCTCAAGAAGCATGTGCCTCGAGACAGGTGATCTTCACAAAGCCACCAAGAGAGCAAATCGTTCGACGGGCTGTCCAATATGATCTGTTGTGACAGGTCCAAATGATCACCGTTCCACTGTCTCAGCATGCATAATTGTAAAGGTCTGAGACAGAGGCCCCAAGTTATCAAGGTCTGTCGGACCTGATCCGACAGTGCGGATCAGGTCCGACAGACCTCGCTGAATACGGCGAGCAATACGCTCGTCGTATTCAGCATTGCACCAGCAGCTCACAAGAGCTGCTGGTGCAACGCCGCCCCCTGCAGACTCGCGGCCAATAGGCCGCCAGCAGGGGGTGTCAATCAACCCGATCGTACTCGATCGGGTTGATTTCTGGCGATGTCTGTCCGCCTGCTCAGAGCAGGTGGACAGGTTATGGAGCAACGGTCTTTGTGACCGCTGCTTCATAACTGCTGTTTCTGGCGAGTCTGAAGACTCGCCAGAAACAGGGGCCATCAAGCTCCATTCGGAGCTTGTTAAATAGAGGCCTATATCTGGCAAAAGGAATAATATCCATACAAGACACATGAGACCAATCACCTCCATGCATTGGGCTACCAAAGATCTTGAGGCGGCCTGGAGGGCAAGGAACGCTGATGCCAGCTTGCGACGTCTCTAATCTGACTCATGGATACTGAGTCTATAACCGTCTATAACCGTACCCAGGAAATTCACCCTGGTATTTGTAGTTCCAAGTTTATCTTCCATCCATGAGACTGAAGAAGACTCATAAGAAAATCTGAGTTATATTTTGCCAGACAAAAAGATGGTGCCCTCACCAATATATTGTCCAGGTATGGAGCTACTGCAATTCCTTGAGTTCTGGCCACCGCCATAAGAGCACCCAGAACCTTTGTAAATATCCTGGGTGCAGTAGCTAAGCCAAACGGAAGTTCTATGAACTGGAAGTGCTGATCCAGAAAAGCAAACCTAGGAACTGAAAATGATCCTTGTGGATTGGAATATGCAGGTATGCATCCTTCAGATCGATGGTAGTCATAAATTGTCCTTCCTGAACCAGGGGAAGGATCCATCAGATCGTCTCCATCTTGAAGGAGGGGACACTTAGAAATTTGTTTAGGCACTTCAAATCCAGAATTGTACGAAAAGTTCCCTCCTTTTTGGGAACCACAATGAGGTTTGAATAGAACCCCAGACCTATTTCTGATGCAGGTACCAGGACTATCACTCCTAAGGATGATAGATCCCTTACACAATCTTAAAAGGCTGTCATTTTCTCTGGTCTTGTAGACAGTCTGGAGAGGAGGAATCTGCCCCTGGGTGGATGAGATTTGAATCCTATCCTGTACCCTTGAGATACAACCTCCAGTACCCAAGGGTCCTGAACATCCTGAAACCATCCTGAAAAACAACAGTCTGCCCCCTACTCAATCTGATCACGAATCAGGGGCTGCCCCTTCATGCAGATTTGTTATATGTGGCCTTCTTAGTCTGCTTGGTTTTATTCCAGGACTAAGCAGGTTTCCAGGTACTCTTGGGTTGCTCAGGCTTGGAGGACGATTGAGGTCTCTGGAATTTGTCTGAATGAAAGGAATGAAAATAAGAGGACTGCCATCCCTTAGGTCTCTTCTTCTTATCTTGCAGAAGGAAAGCACCTTTTCCTCCGGTAACATTAGAAATTATAGAGTCTGTCAGGCCCATTTATCAAGCTCCGTATGGAGCTTGAAGGGCCGTGTTTCTGGTGAGTCCTCAGACTCGCCAGAAACACAACTTATGAAGCAGTGGTCTAAAGATCGCTGCTCCATAACCCTGTCCGCCTGCTCTGAGCATGCAGACAGGAATCACCGGAAATTATTAGATTGGGTTTATTGACACCTCCCTGCTGGCGGCCGATTGGCCGCGAGTCAGCAGGGGGCGGCATTGCACCAGCAGCTCTTGTGAGCTGCTGGTGCAATGTTAAATGTGGAGAGCGTATTGCTCTCCGCATTTAGCGAGGTCTTGCGGACCTGATCCGCAGTGTCGGGTCAGGTCCGCAAGACCTTTGATAAATTGGGGCCCAAGCCTGGACCAAATAAAACCTTCCCCTTGAAAGGTAAGGAAAGGAGTCTGTATTTAGAAACCATACCCGCAGACCAAGATTTCAACCTGAGAGCTCTGCGAGCTAGGACCGCAAAACCTGAAGCCTTTGCATTTAGATGTATAATCTGCATATTTGCATCACAGATAAAGGAGTTAGCTATTCTTAAAGCCTTAATCCTCTCCTGAATATCCTCTAGGGGAGATTTCACCTGGGACAAATCAGTATTGTACTGACAAAAAATGTACATCTAATCAGCACTCACATTCCTGTAATAAACAATTTTTTGGGTGGATATTGACTTTGATGAGACTCCTAAGTGGAGTTTTAGAGCTAGAATATTAAAATTTAACTTTTATTCAAAATTATTAAAATATATTGCAAACACACAAAGACAAAAACTTTTAAAATTATCGTCTGCTGTAGAGATTATTTTCAGTATTATGTAAATGCTCAATAGGACTAAGCTTGTAACATATGATTTCAGAACTATAGTGATAAATTCATCTATAGTTTAATGTTTCTTTTATAACAATTCACTGGTTTTCCTAAGGTCTCAGTGGATATTATGTTAGTGTAGGTTCTTAGGTTACTTGGATAATAATTTTCTAATGTAATATTGGGGTTTGAGTGAAATGAGTTTAACTACCATTCACCCTGTATTCCCATTGAGTTAAGCACTATATCTGGGAGGATGTCACCAACCTAGATATGACCTACAGATTCTATTATACCAAGTTAACCGCTATTTGTTAGTTAATCAATAGTGACTGATTTTAGCTACTGTGCTTGCTATAGTAAAAAGTCATTGCCTGATATTGCAGAGGATTTAATTCATTATATAAATATCTTGAGCTTGTTGTTGTGTACTCCATGGGAATACACCCTTCTTTCTCGAGATTTCACCTCGATAAGTTCTGACAGAGAGTCACACCAGTAGGTGGTTGCCCCAGCCACAAGGGCAACTGCCGCCGCCATTTGAAATAAAAATCCTGTGTGTTGGAACATTTTTCTCAGGAAACTTTCCAACTTCTTGTCCAAGGGATAGTGGTACGCTTAGCTAGCGTCGAAATGGCACCATCCACTTTAGGGATGGAACCCCACAATTCCAGCTGAGAATCAGGGACTGGGAATAACTTTTTAAAAGTTGACAAAGGGGAAAAAGAAGTTCAAACTCTTTCCCATTCACTACTGATAATATTCGCCATGCGAACTGTAACAGGAAAAGTTTGTGGAACATTTCTGTCCTCATAAACCCTGTTGAATCTTGGGTTCCTCTGGAAATGTTGCTTCTGGAACTTCTAATGTAGACAAAACCTCCTTTAGCAAAAAACTCAGATGTTCAATCTTAAATCTAAAGGAGGGCTCCTCGGAAGGAGGGGGTTTAGTACAAGAAGTCTCTGACTCCGAGAGCTCACCCTCTGATGCTACAGAGGTTAACATATCCTCGGACAATTGAGACATACTGGCTAAATCTGATTGGAAAATAGCTGAATCTAATTCAGTAGAACTATGTTTAACCGTTCTCTTACGTTTCCCAGAGATAGGTAAGGCACTCAGGGCCGCAGACACAGCAGATTGTAACTGCGTGGTAAAGTCTGCAAAGAAAAAGCCCCCTCCAGTCGGAGTATTAGGAATGCCGCGGGGTACTGCATGTGAAGTGGTTTGAGGGGATAGGGTAGACATCTCCCGGACCACAGAATCCTGAGAGGTTGATGATAGGGACTAATTATACTAGGGGGATTAGCAGATTTAGCTCCCTTCTTATACTTTAGAATGGTACCCAGGCATTTGGAACAAAATTGAGCATGTGGACAAACCACCACCTCCTCACAATATAAACAGGTATTATTATTTATAATACAAGGTGCAGAACCTTCTAAAATATTATAAGAATCCTCCATTGCTAGAGATGCAATCTCACAGTAAGGAAAAAGATTTAAACAACAATTACTCTAGGGCTAATTTAATAAAAAAAAGGGGCACCTTTATAACCCCAATGGCTGGGGCACTCACCACTTCCTAGACCCAGACAGTTATAGAACGCTCTCCATAGGATTGCCAGAGTTCCTGCTGTAAGATCGCAAAGAAAACGTAATTTGCCACACCCGATTATGTGGTGTGCAAGAAGGGACCTCCCCTGCTATAAGAAAAGCGTGCAAAGCTATTAGCATCTGCGCAACTCACAAAAACGAAAGTTAAATTTGTCTGTTCCATTGCCAAAAAGTATGCAGTCTATTTGACCCCAAACCTTCACAATGTGTTCCTTAGAGCAGTGGTCGCCAACCAGTGGTCCATGGACCACTGGTGGTCCACGAGAAGATGTTGGGGGTCCTTGACACCATCAAGCAGGAATTAATCTCCTCTGATGGTGTCACCCTATCGCGCCTCAACTCCCTACAGTGCCTGGCTGGACATCAGTGAAAACCGACGGAGGAGGAGTTAAATTACAATCTCCCTACACACATTGCGTAGTACTGCGCAACTTGCATAGGAAGATGCTTTCATTCTAAAGCCAACAAAGGTTGGTATAGTCTTCACTTGAATTACTGGAATTAAAGTATATAAAAAATAAATCTTAAAAAAAATGTATTTTATATTTCATTTATTTTCTTCCCTTTACCTGTCCCTTTGTAGTAGTTTTCCTAATTCCTTCAGATGGACTTATATCACTGTTTGTCTTCCTCTCCTCCATGTTCTTTTTTTTATTAAATATTAATTATTTTTCATTATAATAATTTTATTCCACCTGAATTCCAGTAATTGCCATCCAGCAGATCAGCCATATCCCACCAGTATTATAATAATTGTCAGTAACATCAGTCGTGGTTAGCTCACATCCATATTGAGAGCTTTCTGATATAAACTTAATTTATCACTCCAATGTCTGTCCATGATCATTAGTAGTTTTGAATAATTCCTAATTGGGGAGGTAACTTGGAAGTCTTGTGGTCCTTTTAAACATAATTCTTTTTTCGGAGGATAGAAAAACAAGGGGCGCCAACATAGTGTTAATCAGTTTGGAAAACTGGAAAACAGTAGTTATAATAAAATCTACTCACAAGTGGAGTGGCACCTAGAACCAACTGGGTGCATACAGGCAGGCTGACATTCAGGACCAGCAGTCAGTATGCTGGCGTACTGACTGCTAGTCCTGAATGTCAGCCTAGTCCTGAATGTCAGTACGCTGGCGTACTGACTGCTAGTCCTGAATGTCAGCCTGCCTGTATGCACCCAGTTGGTTCTAGGTGCCACTCCACTTGTGAGTAGATTTTATTATAACTACTGTTTTCCAGTTTTCCAAACTGATTCACACTATGTTGGCGCCCCTTGTTTTTCTATCCTCCTAGATTTCCTGATTCATCACACCTTGGATTCAAGCGGAGCAAGCCATTTGTTTTGATCCTTTGAACTTTTGTTCTTTATATATCCTTTACATTGAATTTGGACTTTTTATCTCTGAACACTTATCACATATTGGACTTTTCAGTTTTTTGAGTTTAATCAAATTCAACTGTTCACATATTTTGTTGCAAGTCTTTAGGTTTTTGCAATATTCCAACTGATTTTTTGTTTAGGTATCACAATTGTTTCATGATTTTTTGCTTATGTATCACAATTGTTTCAAGTCTTACGGTTTGTAACAAGTCACACATTCTCCTTTGATTAACAAGATTTCACCCAATCATATACACATATACACCTCTACTCTCACATACTTATCTGTCACGGTTCAACTCACACTATACCAGAGGAATTTCATTCACATCAACACAATTTCTATCAACACTACAGCGCGTCCCCCTAGTTTTTTCTTATAGAAAATACTTCTATATTTCTTTTTTCCCACTTTCTGCCTCTCTGTTTCCAGCTCAAAAGTTGTCACTCACCCTTCATCTGTCATTTGGAAGTATTCTCTCAATTCTGTCATTCAATTAGTTAATTCCAAAAAATAAGTCTTAAAATTGTGTAAATTCATAAATAATGTAAGCTTAGCTATGGTTATACTAGTTATGTACAGTATGTGTGTATGTATATGTTTATATATATATATATATATATATATATAGTGTATATATATATATATATATATATAAACACACACATTATAGAGGTTTGTACCTTTTTTAAAACTAAATCCTGTTAGTGGTCCACGGGATTCAAAATTGTGAGTTTAGTGGTCCCTGAGGTCCGAAAAGTTGGTGAACCCTGCCTTAGAGAACAAAGCAGTACACGTATATATATATATATATATATATATATATATATATATATATATATATATATATATATATATATATATATATATATATTTATATATATATCCCCAAACTGTTCCAAATTACTCTCTGAATTAAAGGAGATATTAACCCTTGATCCTATTGAGGTTATAAGGAGTCACACCATGTCCCTAATAATAGGAGTCCCTGCTAAATAGTAAAATAAAGCGGACTTACCCTCCAGGATCTATGCTGTGGAACAGATACAGCCTCTCATGTGTGACAGCCTTGTAGCGAAGGTTTGACAGGGACCTGAGTGTGGAAAAGCAAGCAGTGTAACTCGTTAACACTGATTGCTCAGGAGCTGTTAGCGACAGTCTGGATGGCTTCGCAGAAACACTTTTCCCTCATCTCCAGACTCTAACGTTCATCAATACTCTCACTGAGAGGTTTATATGATTACTTAAAACTCCAGTCCTCTCTTGAAGGGAACATACCCATTTAAGGACTATCCGAATATTCTGACACTTCTCTGCCATCCTCCTCTAGTGACGAAAGGCAAAGAATGACTGGGGTAATGAGGAAGTGGAAGGAATATTTAAGTCTTTGGCTGGGGTGTCTTTGCCTCCACCTGGTGGCCAGGTGTTGTATTTCCCCAACAGTAGAGAATGAAGTTGTGGACTATCCCTGCCTTTTGAAAAGAAAACCTACTTAGGAGCTCCCAGTTTAGCTCTGTTGATGAGGTTAGGTTGGGACACCCAGAGAAAGGGGCTGGGAAAGAGTTGACCCCCCCCCCCCTTACCTGCATAGGAAAAGACAGATTACACAAACAGGAGCATTAGGAATCTGTACACTTCAGTCTATGGGGCACATTTATCAAGCTCCGTAAGGAGCTTGTGGGCCCGTGTTTCTGGCGAGTCTTCAGACTCGCCAGAAACAGCAGTTATGAAGCAGCGGTCACAAAGACCGCTGCTCCATAACCCTGTCCACCTGCTCTGAGCAAGCGGACAGGAATCGCCGGAATTCAACCCGATCGAGTATGATCGGGTTGATTGACACCCCTGCTGGCGGCCGATTAGCTGTGAATCTGCAGGGGGCGGCGTTGCACCAGCAGTTCACTAGAACTGCTGGTGCAATGATAAATGCAATGATAAATGCGTATGCGCTCTGCATTTATCGATGTGCGGCGGACATCATCCGTAATATCGGATCATGCCTACTCGCACATAAATAAATAGGCCCCTATATCTGATACTTTGGGGCTTGGTTAGAAGTCTGATAATCAGCACAATGTTATTAAAAAACATAATTTATGCTTACCTGATAAATTTATTTCTCTTGTGGTGTATCCAGTCCACGGATCATCCATTACTTATGGAATATATTCTCCTTCCCAACAGGAAGCTGCAAGAGTCCACCCACAGCAAAGCTGCTATATAGCTCCTCCCCTAACTGCCATATTCAGTCATTCGACCGAAAACATGCAGAGAAAGGAAAAACCATAGGGTGCAGTGGTGACTGTAGTTCAAATGAAAAAATTACCTGCCTTAAAGTGACAGGGCGGGCCGTGGACTGGATACACCACAAGAGAAATAAATTTATCAGGTAAGCATAAATTATGTTTTCTCTTGTTAAGTGTATCCAGTCCACGGATCATCCATTACTTATGGAATACCAATACCAAAGCTAAAGTACACGGATGATGGGAGGGACAAGGCAGGTACTTAAACGGAAGTTACCACTGCCTGTAAAAAACACTTTCTCCCAAAAATAGCCTCCGAAGAAGCAAGGTATCAAATTTGTTAAATTTGAAAAGTATGAAGCGCAGACCAAGACTCCGTCTTGTAAATCTGTTCAACAGAAGCCACATTTAAAAAAGGCCCAAGTGAAAACCACAGCTCTAGTAGAATGAGCTGTAATCCCTTCAGGAGGCTGCTGTCCAGCAGTCTCATAAGCTAAATGAATTATGCTTTTTAACCAAAAAGACAGAGAGGCTGCTGAAGTCTTTTGACCTCTCCTCTGTCCAGAATAGACAACAAACAAGGTGAACGTTTGATGAAAACTGTAGTAGCTTGTAAGTAAAACTTTAAAGCACAAACCACGTCCAATATTGTGTAATAGACGTTCCTTCTTTGAGGAAGGATTAGGATACAAGCATGGAACAACTATCTCTTGAGTGATGTACTTGTTAGATACCACCTTAGGAAAAAACCCAGGTTGGTACGCAGGACTACCTTATCCGTACGAAGGACCAGATAAGGAGAATCACATTGTAACACAGATAACTTGGAGACTCTACGAGTCGAGGAATTAGCTACCCAAAAGGAACTTTCCAAGATAAAGATTGATATCTATGGAACAAAAAAGGTTCAAACGGAACTTCTTGAAGAACCTTAAGAATCAGGTTTAAGCTCCATGGCGGAGCAACAGTTTTAAACACAGGCTTGGATCTAACCAAAGCCTGACCAAATGCCTGAACGTCTAGAATACCTGCCAGACGCTTGTGCAAAAAAATAGACAGAGTAAAAATCTGTCCCCTTTTAAGGAATTAGCTGACAACCCTTTTCTCAAAAACATCTTGGAGAAAAGATAATATCCTGGGAATCCAGACTTTACTCCATGAGTAACCCTTGGATTCATAACAATCAGATATTTACACCATATCTATGTTCAATTTTCCTAGAGACAGGCTTTCATGTCTGTATTAAGGTATCAATGACTGACTCGGAGAAGCCATGCTTTGATAACATCAAGCGTTCAGTCTCCAGGCAGTCCATCTCAGATTGATTCTATTTAGATGGTTGAAAGGACCCTGAGGTAGAGAGACCTGTCTCAGAAGCAGAGACCGTGATGGAAAGGATGACATGTCCACCAGATCTGCATACCAGGTCCTGCGTGGCTACGCAGGCGCTGTCAAAAACACCAAAGCCCTCTCCTGCTTGGTCTTGACCTCCGGAGGAAATCCCACTCCCCCGGAAGAAAAGTCTGACGACTTAGAAAATCGACCTCCCAGTTCTCAACACCTGGGATATGGATAGCTGATAGACAAGAGTGAGTCTCTGTCCAGTAAATTATTGTAAGACTTCTAACATCGCTAGGGAACTTCTGTTCCCCCTTGATGGCTGATGTAAGCCACAGTCGTGTATATTGTCCGACTGAGTATGATGTACCTCAGAGTTGCTAACTGAGGCCAAGTCTGAAGAGCATGGAATATCACTCCCAGTTCCAGAATATTTATTAGAAGGAGGGTCTCCTCCTAAGTCCACTATCCCTGAGCCTTCAGGGAGTTCCAGACTGCATCCCAACCTAAAAGGCTGGCATCTATTGTAACAATTGTCCCATCTGACCTGCGGAAGGTCATACCCTTGGACAGATGGACCCGACATAGTCACCAGAGAAGAGAATCTCTGGTCTCTTGGTCCAGATTTAACAGGGGGACAAATCTGTGTAATCCCCGTTCCTCTGACTGAGCATGCATAGTTGCAGCGGTCTGAAATGTAGACGTGCAAACGGTACTATGTCCCTTGCCGCTACCATTAAGCCGATTTCATTCATGTACTGAGCCACCGAAGGGCGCGGATGGGATGAAAAAAAAAAAAAACACGGCAGAAATTTAGAAACTTTGACAACCTGGACTCCGTCAGGTAAATTTTCATTTCTACAGAATCTATCAGAGTCCCTAGGAGGGAAACCCTTGAGATTGGGGATAGAGAACTCTTTCCTTGTTCACTTTCCACCCATGTGATCTCAGAAATGCCAGTACTACGTCCGTATGAGACTGGGCAATTTGGATGTTTGACGCCTGTATCAGGATGTCGTCTAAATAAGGGGCCACTTCTATGCCCCGCGGTCTAAGGACCGCCAAAGCGACCCCAGAACCTCCATAAAGATTCTTGGGGCTGTAGATATCCCAAAGGAAAGAGCTACAAACTGGTAATGCCTGTCTAGAAAGGCAAACCTGAAAAACGATGGTGATCTTTATGCATCACAATGTGAGGATAAGCATCCTTCAAATCCATTGTAGTCCTCTATTGACTCTCCTGGATCATAGTTAAGATGGTACGAATAGTTTCCATCTTAAATGACGGAATTCTGAGGAATTTGTTTAAGATCTTTAGATCCAAAATAGGTCTGAAGGTTCCCTCTCCTTGGGAACCACAAACAGATTTGAGTAAAAACTCTGTCCCTGTTCCTCTCTTGGAACTGGATGGATCTCGTACACAATGTAAGAATGCCTCCTTCTTTATCTGGTTTGCAGATAATTGTGAAAGGCGAAATCTCCCCTTTTTTGGGGGGGGAATCTTTGAAATCCAGAAGATATCTCTGGGATATAAATTCCAATGCCTAGGGATCCTGGGCATCTCTTGCCCACGCCTGGGCAAAGAATGAAAGTCTGCCCCCTATAGGATCCGTTACCGGATAGGGGTCCGTTCCTTCATGCTGCCTTAGAGGCAGCAGCAGGCTCCTTGGCCTGCTTATCTTTGTTCCAGGTCCGATTGTCTCCAGACCGCCTTGGACTGAGCAAAAATTCCCTCTTGTTTTGCCTTAGAGGAAGAGGATGCCACACCTGCCCTGAAGTTTTTAAAAGGTACGAAAATTAGACTTTTTTTTTTTTTTGCCCTTCATTTAGACCTATCCTGAGGAAGGGCATGACCTTTTCCTCCAGTGATATAAGCAATAATCTCCTTCAAACCAGGCCCGAATAGGGTCTGCCCCTTGAAGGGAAGTTAAGTAGCTTATTTATTAAAGTCACGACAGCTGACCATGATATAAGCCATAGCGCTCTGCGCGCCAGTATAGTAAAAAACAGAATTCTTAGCCGTTAGTCTAGTCAAATGAACAAGGCATCAGAAAACAAAGGAATTGGCTAGCATAAGCTTGTCAAATATATTCATCCAATGGAGTCGCTTAACTGTAAAGCCTCATCAAGAGACTCAACCCAGAACGCCGCAGCAGCAGTGACAGAAGCAATGTATGCAAGGGGCTGCAGGATAAAACCCTGTTGAATAAACATTTTTTATCCATTGGATCTAAAAAGCACAACTGTCCTCGTCAGAGGTAGTGGTACGCTTAGCTAGAGTAGAAACTCTTCTCTCCACCTTAGGAACTGTCTGCCAGAAGTCCCGTGTGGTGGTAACTATTAGAAAACATTCTTCTAAAAAATAGGAGGGGAAGAGAACGGCACACCTGGTCTATCCCATTCCTTATTAAAAATTTTTTTTTTTTTTTTAGTAAACCTCTTTAGGTATTGGAAAAACATCAGTACACACCGGCACTGCATATTATTTATCCAGTCTACACAATTTCTCTGGCCCTGCGATTGTACACATTCATTCAGAGCAGCCAAAGCCTCGCTGAGCAACAAGTGGAGGTTCTCAAGCATAAATTTTAAATGTAGAAATATCAGAATCAGGTTAAATCATCTTCCCTGAGTCAAAAAAAAAAAAAAATCACCCACAGACTAAGCATATTGTGAGGTAGTATCATACATGGTTCTTAAAGCGTCTGTATGCTCTGTATCTACCCCCAGAGCTAACTGCTTTCCTTTAATTTCAGGTAGTCTGACTAATACTGCTGCCAGAATATTATTCACCACCTTTGCCATGTCTTGTAAAATAAACGCTATGGGCGCCCTTGATGTACTTGGCGCCATTTGAGCGTGAGTCCCTGAAGCGGGAGTCGAAGGGTCTGACACGTGGGGAGAGTTAGTCAGCATAACTTTCCCCTCGACAGAATCCCCTGGTAAAGAAACGCTATGGGTGCCCTTGATGTACTTGGCGCCATTTGAGCGTGAGTCCCTAAAGCGGGAGTCAAAAGGTCTGACACGTGGGGAGAGTTAGTCGGCATAACTACCCCCACGACAGAATCCTCTGGTGATAATGTTTTTAAAGACAAAAAATGATCTTTATTGTTTAACATGAAATCAGTACATCTGGTACACATTCTAAGATGGGGTTCCACCATGGCTTTAAAACATAATGAACACAGAGCTTCCTCTATGTCAGACATGTTAGAACAGACTAATAATGAGACTAGTAAGCTTGGAAAACACTTTAAATCACTTTAAGAAGCAAATATATAAAACGTTACTGTGCCTTTAAGAGAAACAAATTTTGCCAAAATTTGAAACAACAGTGAAAAAAGGCAGTTAAACTAACAAAATTTTTACAGTGTATGTAACAAGTTAGCAGAGCATTGCACCCACTTGCAAATGGATGATTAACCCCTTAATACAAAAAACAGATTAACAAAACGAAAAATATGTTTTAAACAGTCATAACAGCTCCTACTTTTGAAGCCCTTTTGAGCCCTTCAGAGATGTCCTATAGCATGCAGGGGACTGCTGAGGGAAGCTGAATGTCACTGTTTGTAATTTTAACTGCACCAACTGTAACTTTTATACTATAACAGTGGAAGGCCTCAGGAAACTGTTTCTATGTAAAAATTTAAGCCAGCCATGTGGAAAAAACTTAGGCCCCAATAAGTTTTATCACCAAACATATGTTAAAAAACGATTAAACATGCCAGCAAACGTTTTAAAACAGATTTTTACAAGAGTATGTATCTCTATTAATAAGCCTGATACCAGTCGCTATCGCTGCATTTAAGGCTTTACTTACATTACTTCGGTATCAGCAGTATTTTCTTAGTCAATTCCATTCCTAGAAAAATATTTTACTGCACATACCTTATCTGCAGGAAAACCTGCACGCCATTCCCCCTCTGAAGTACCTCACTCCTCAGAATGTGTGAGAACAGCAAATGGATCTTAGTTACGTCTGCTAAGATCATAGAAAAACGCAGGCAGATTCTTCTTCCAAATACTGCCTGAGATAAACAGCACACTCCGGTGCCATTTAAAAATAACAAACTTTTGATTGAAGAATAAACTAAGTAGAAAGCACCACAGACTCTCACAACCTCCTATCTATGTTGAGGCTTGCAAGAGAATGACTGAATATGGCAGTTAGGGGAGGAGCTATATAGCAGCTTTGCTGTGGGTGGACTCTTGCAGCTTCCTGTTGGGAAGGAGAATATATTCCATAAGTAATGGATGATCCGTGGACTGGATACACTTAACAAGAGAAAAATGAGCAAAACTATATAAATGTGTCATCAACGAAAAACATTTATGCAAAGAAAAATCTAGTGTACAATGTACTTAAACCTGTGATGATCAAATCAGACATAAATGTGAGAGGAACTACAAAATGTGCATAAGAAAGAGCTAATCTCAGCAATGAACTGTATTTAATTAGGTCTAGATTTAGAGTTGGGCGGTAGCCGTCAAAACCAGCGTTAGAGGCTCCTAACGCTGGTTTTGGGCTACTGCCGGTATTTGGAGTCAGTCACTTTCCAGCCGCGACTTTTCCATACCGCAGATCCCCTTACGTCAATTGCGTATCCTATCTTTTCAATGGGATCTTTCTAACGCCGGTATTTAGAGTCGTGGCTGAAGTGAGCGTTAGAAATCTAACGACAAAACTCCAGCCGCAGAAAAAAGTCAGTAGTTATAAGAGCTTTCTGGGCTAACGCCGGTTTATAAAGCTCTTAACTACTGTGCTCTAAAGTACACTAACACCCATAAAATAAAATACCTACAATTACCTACAATTAAACCTAACACTACACTATCAATACATTAATTAAATACAATATCTACAAATAACTACAATGAAATAAACTAACTAAAGTAAAAAAAATAAAAAAGAACTAAGTTACAAAAAATAAAAAAATATTTACAAACATCAGAAAAATATTACAACAATTTTAAACTAATTACACCTACTCTAAGCCCCCTAATAAAACAACAAAGCCCCCCAAAATAAAAAAATGCCCTACCCTATTCTAAATTAAAAAAGTTCAAAGCTCTTTTACCTTACCAGCCCTTAAAAGGACCTTTTGTGGGGCATGCCCCAAAGAATTCAGCTCTTTTGCCTGTAAAAAAAAACATACAATACCCCCCCCCAACATTACAACCCACCACCCACATACCCCTAATCTAACCCAAACCCCCCTTAAATAAACCTAACACTAAGCCCCTGAAGATCTTCCTACCTTATCTTCACCTCGCCGGATATCACCGATCGGTCCTGGCTCCAAAATCTTCATCCAACCCAAGCGGGGGCTAGACATCCATAATCCTGCGGCTGAAGAGGTCCAGAAGAGGCTCCAAAGTCTTCATCCTATCCAGGAAGAAGAGGCGATCCAGACCGGCAACCATCTTGATCCAAGCGGCATCTTCTATCTTCATCCGATGAGGAACGGCTCCATCGTGAAGACCTCCAGCGCGGATCAATCTTCTTCCGACGACGTCCAACTGAAGAATGACGGTTCCTTTAAGGGACGTCATCCAAGATGACGTCTCTCAAATTCCGATTGTCTGATAGGATTCTATCAGCCAATCGGAATTAAGGTAGGAAAATTCTGATTGGTTGATGGAATCAGCCAATCAGAATCAAGTTCAATCCAATTGGCTGATCCGATCAGCCAATCAGATTGAGCTTGAATTCTATTGGCTGATCGGATCAGCCAATCGGATTGAACTTGATTCTGATTGGCTGATTCCATCAGCCAATCAGAATTTTCCTACCTTAATTCCGATTGGCTGATAGAATCCTATCAGCCAATCGGAATTCGAGGGACGCCATCTTGGATAACGTCCCTTAAAGGAACCGTCATTCTTCAGTTGGACGTCGTCGGAAGAAGATTGATCCGCGCTGGAGGTCTTCACGATGGAGCCGTTCCTCATCGGATGAAGATAGAAGATGCCGCTTGGATCAAGATGGTTGCCGGTCTGGATCGCCTCTTCTTCCCGGATAGGATGAAGACTTTGGAGCCTCTTCTGGACCTCTTCAGCCGCAGGATTATGGATCGCCAGCCCCTGCTTGGGTTAGATGAAGATATCGGAGCCAGGACCGATCGGTGATACCCGGCGAGGTGAAGATAAGGTAGGAAGATCTTCAGGGGCTTAGTGTTGGGTTTATTTAAGGGGGGTTTGGGTTAGATTAGGGGTATGTGGGTGGTGGGTTGTAATGTTGGGGGGGTATTGTATGTTTTTTTTTTACAGGCAAAAGAGCTGAATTTCTTGGGGCATGCCCCACAAAAGGTCCTTTTAAGGGCTGGTAAGGTAAAAGAGCTTTGAACTTTTTTAATTTTGAATAGGGTAGGGCATTTTTTTATTTTGGGGGGCTTTGTAATTTTATTAGGGGGCTTAGAGTAGGTGTAATTAGTTTAAAATTGTTGTAATATTTTTCTAATGTTTGTAAATATTTTTTTATTTTTTGTAACTTAGTTCTTTTTTATTTTTTGTACTTTAGTTAGTTTATTTAATTGTAGTTATTTGTAGGTATTGTATTTAATTAATGTATTGATAGTGCAGTGTTAGGTTTAATTGTAGGTAATTGTAGGTATTTTATTTTTTTTATTTATTGATAGTGTAGTGTTAGGTTTAATTGTAACTTAGGTTAGGATTTATTTTACAGGTAATTTTGTAATTATTTTAACTATTTTAGCTATTAAATAGTTCTTAACTATTTAATAGCTATTGTACCTGGTTAAAATAAATACAAAGTTACCTGTAAAATAAATATAAATCCTAAAATAGCTACAATATAATTATAATTTATATTGTAGCTATATTAGGGTTTATTTTACAGGTAAGTATTTAGCTTTAAATAGGAATAATTTATTTAATAAGAGTTAATTTATTTCGTTAGATTTAAATTATATTTAATTTAGGGGGGTGTTAGGGTTAGGGTTAGACTTAGCTTTAGGAATTAATACATTTATTACAGTAGCGGCGAGATTCGGTCAGCAGATTAGGGGTTAATAATTGAAGTTAGGTGTCGGCAATGTTAGGGAGGGCAGATTAGGGGTTAATACTATTTATTATAGGGTTATTGAGGCGGGAGTGAGGCGGATTAGGGGTTAATACATTTATTATAGTAGCGCTCAGGTCCGGTCGGCAGATTAGGGGTTAATAAGTGTAGTTAGGTGGAGGCGACGTTGGGGGCGTCAGATTAGGGGTTAATAAATATAATATAGGGGTCGGCGATGTTAGGGCAGCAGATTAGGGGTACATAGCTATAATGTAGGTGGCGGGGGTGTACGGAGCGGCAGATTAGGGGTTAAAAATAATATGCAGGGGTCAGCGATAGCGGGGGCGGCAGATTAGGGGTTAATAAGTGTAAGGTTAGGGGTGTTTAGACTCGGGGTACATGTTAGAGTGTTAGGTGCAGACGTAGGAAGTGTTTCCCCATAGAAAACAATGGGGCTGCGTTAGGAGCTGAACGCGGCTTTTTTGCAGGTGTTAGGTTTTTTTTCAGCTCAAATGGCCCCATTGTTTTCTATGGGGATATCGTGCACAAGCACGTTTTTGAAGCTGGACGCGTCCGTAAGCACCGCTGGTATCTAGAGTTGCAGTGGCGTTAAATTATGCTCTACGCTCCCTTTTTGGAGCCTAACGCACTGAAAACCCAGTCATTCTGTGAACTCTAAATACCAGCGGTATTTAAAAGGTGCGTGGGAAAAAAAGCAAGCGTAGCTAACGCACCCCTTTGGCCGCAAAACTCTAAATCTAGGCGTTGGAAAGCTGATGATTATATAACCCATACCTTAGAAATGGCTGTACAACTGAGAGGTATAGGAGAAACAATCAGACTGTTATGTAGTGGTTTACCTGAAAGTTATGTAACTTTACAGCACGTGCTGCACGTCCACATGATGAACTGACTTTGCAATATGTGAAAGCCAAGTTTGTGGATGAATACAAGCGTAAGACAGAAAGCATTAACTGTGAAAGTACTTCCAGCGCATTAAGGGGACAGACTGCCCCAACATTTTTATTGTTTAAAAAGATAAATAATCCCTTTATTCCCCAGTTGTGCATAACCAACATGGCTATATTAATACATTTTTATTGTTTAAAAAGATAAATAATCCCTTTATTCCCCAGTTGTGCATAACCAACATGGCTATATTAATACATTTTTATTGTTTAAAAAGATAAATAATCCCTTTATTCCCCAGTTGTGCATAACCAACATGGCTATATTAATACATTTTTATTGTTTAAAAAGATAAATAAACCCTTTATTCCCCAGTTGTGCATAACCAACATGGCTATATTAATACATTTTTATTGTTTAAAAAGATAAATAATCCCTTTATTCCCCAGTTGTGCATAACCAACATGGCTATATTAATACATTTTTATTGTTTAAAAAGATAAATAATCCCTTTATTCCCCAGTTGTGCATAACCAACATGGCTATATTAATACATTTTTATTGTTTAAAAAGATAAATAAACCCTTTATTCCCCGGTTGTGCATAACCAACATGGCTATATTAATACATTTTTATTGTTTAAAAAGATAAATAATCCCTTTATTCCCCAGTTGTGCATAACCAACATGGCTATATTAATACATTTTTATTGTTTAAAAAGATAAATAATCCCTTTATTCCCCGGTTGTGCATAACCAACATGGCTATATTAATACATTTTTATTGTTTAAAAAGATAAATAATCCCTTTATTCCCCAGTTGTGCGTAACCAACATGGCTATATTAATACATTTTTATTGTTTAAAAAGATAAATAATCCCTTTATTCCCCAGTTGTGCATAACCAACATGGCTATATTAATACATTTTTATTGTTTAAAAAGATAAATAAACCCTTTATTCCCCAGTTGTGCATAACCAACATGGCTATATTAATACATTTTTATTGTTTAAAAAGATAAATAATCCCTTTATTCCCCGGTTGTGCATAACCAACATGGCTATATTAATACATTTTTATTGTTTAAAAAGATAAATAATCCCTTTATTCCCCGGTTGTGCATAACCAACATGGCTATATTAATACATTTTTATTGTTTAAAAAGATAAATAATCCCTTTATTCCCCAGTTGTGCATAACCAACATGGCTATATTAATACATTTTTATTGTTTAAAAAGATAAATAATCCCTTTATTCCCCGGTTGTGCATAACCAACATGGCTATATTAATACATTTTTATTGTTTAAAAAGATAAATAATCCCTTTATTCCCCAGTTGTGCATAACCAACATGGCTATATTAATACATTTTTATTGTTTAAAAAGATAAATAATCCCTTTATTCCCCGGTTGTGCATAACCAACATGGCTATATTAATACATTTTTATTGTTTAAAAAAATAAATAATCCCTTTATTCCCCGGTTGTGCATAACCAACATGGCTATATTAATACATTTTTATTGTTTAAAAAGATAAATAAACCCTTTATTCCCCGGTTGTGCATAACCAACATGGCTATATTAATACATTTTTATTGTTTAAAAAGATAAATAATCCCTTTATTCCCCAGTTGTGCGTAACCAACATGGCTATATTAATACATTTTTATTGTTTAAAAAGATAAATAATCCCTTTATTCCCCAGTTGTGCATAACCAACATGGCTATATTAATACATTTTTATTGTTTAAAAAGATAAATAATCCCTTTATTCCCCGGTTGTGCATAACCAACATGGCTATATTAATACATTTTTATTGTTTAAAAAGATAAATAATCCCTTTATTCCCCAGTTGTGCATAACCAACATGGCTATATTAATACATTTTTATTGTTTAAAAAGATAAATAATCCCTTTATTCCCCGGTTGTGCATAACCAACATGGCTATATTAATACATTTTTATTGTTTAAAAAGATAAATAAACCCTTTATTCCCCAGTTGTGCATAACCAACATGGCTATATTAATACATTTTTATTGTTTAAAAAGATAAATAATCCCTTTATTCCCCGGTTGTGCATAACCAACATGGCTATATTAATACATTTTTATTGTTTAAAAAGATAAATAATCCCTTTATTCCCCAGTTGTGCATAACCAACATGGCTATATTAATACATTTTTATTGTTTAAAAAGATAAATAATCCCTTTATTCCCCGGTTGTGCATAACCAACATGGCTATATTAATACATTTTTATTGTTTAAAAAAATAAATAATCCCTTTATTCCCCGGTTGTGCATAACCAACATGGCTATATTAATACATTTTTATTGTTTAAAAAGATAAATAAACCCTTTATTCCCCGGTTGTGCATAACCAACATGGCTATATTAATACATTTTTATTGTTTAAAAAGATAAATAATCCCTTTATTCCCCAGTTGTGCGTAACCAACATGGCTATATTAATACATTTTTATTGTTTAAAAAGATAAATAATCCCTTTATTCCCCAGTTGTGCATAACCAACATGGCTATATTAATACATTTTTATTGTTTAAAAAGATAAATAATCCCTTTATTCCCCGGTTGTGCATAACCAACATGGCTATATTAATACATTTTTATTGTTTAAAAAGATAAATAATCCCTTTATTCCCCAGTTGTGCATAACCAACATGGCTATATTAATACATTTTTATTGTTTAAAAAGATAAATAATCCCTTTATTCCCCGGTTGTGCATAACCAACATGGCTATATTAATACATTTTTATTGTTTAAAAAGATAAATAATCCCTTTATTCCCCAGTTGTGCGTAACCAACATGGCTATATTAATAAATTTTTATTGTTTAAAAAGATAAATAAACCCTTTATTCCCCAGTTGTGCATAACCAACATGGCTATATTAATACATTTTTATTGTTTAAAAAGATAAATAATCCCTTTATTCCCCGGTTGTGCATAACCAACATGGCTATATTAATACATTTTTATTGTTTAAAAAGATAAATAATCCCTTTATTCCCCGGTTGTGCATAACCAACATGGCTATATTAATACATTTTTATTGTTTAAAAAGATAAATAATGCCTTTATTCCCCAGTTGTGCATAACCAACATGGCTATATTAATACATTTTTATTGTTTAAAAAGATAAATAATCCCTTTATTCCCCGGTTGTGCATAACCAACATGGCTATATTAATACATTTTTATTGTTTAAAAAGATAAATAATCCCTTTATTCCCCAGTTGTGCGTAACCAACATGGCTATATTAATAATTTTTTTACCTCTGTGATTACCTTGTATCATAAGGGTCAATTTATCAACCGCCAATGCATCTGTTTCCGCACGAGTCTTACGGCTTGCACGAAACAGGAGTTAAGAAGCTGCTCCTAAACTCGTCCGCCGCATCTAAAGCAGCGGACAGCAATCAGCCCAATCGGATACACAATCGGATAGAAGCGCTTGTGCAATAATAAATGCTGACAGCGCATGCTGTCGGAATTTATCAATGTGCGGCGTACATGATCCACTACAGTGGATCATGTCCGCTCGCACATTATAAAATTATCCCCTAAGCCTATTTTGACAGCCCCCTGATCACATGACTATTTATTTATTATCTATTGACTTGCATTTTAGCCAATTAGTGCAGTATCCTGCACAACTCCACTGGAGTGAGCACAATGTTATCTATATGGCGCACACATGAATTAGCAGTGTTTAACTGTAGTTCACAGGAGAGAGCACAATGTTATCTGTAGGACACACATGGATTAGCAGTCTCCTGTTGTAAATAGCTAAATAAAAATCATGTGATGAGAGGCTGTCTGTAGTGGCTTAGAAACAGGCAGACATTTAGAGGTTTAAATGTTATAAAGTATATTAATGGGAATGGGTAATAAAGGCGTTATCTATATTTCTAAACAATAACAAATTTGGTGTTGACTGTCCCTTTAAAGATGAAAAATAGAAATAAAAACAGTAATACGCAGCAAGAAACCAGGCCACTTAAAGGCAGATTGCAGAATCTGGGAAGTGAAGAAAGAAACGGATGTTAATTCTAATAGTAAATGTGGCACCTCATCGTTGCATGCAAGAGGTATGAGCCACATGACCAATGACAGAAATGTCTTTACTCAACTTGACCAAAGGGACACTCAGATCAAATGAAACTAATGATTCAGAGAGCATGCAATTTACCACCAGCTCCTACTGAGCATGTGCAAGAATTCACAGACTATACACATATGCATTTGGGATTGGCTGATGGCTGTCACATGGTACAGGGGGAATGGAAAAATACAAAAAAAGGTACTTCTCATTTGAGGTTCAGACTAAGTTCTATTGCATTGTCTTGCTAACTTGCAATTGTTGATTAAGCAAACCTAATGTATTTACTTGTCCTTTAATGGAATCAGAAGGAATAGAGCCGGTTTTCTTTAATGTCCTATCTCAGAGTATCACAAGAAAGATACCCATAAAAAGGTATTGTGTGTGCCGCTCTTGATAGCCTTATATGGCTCGCCTAGAACTACAATCAAAGTCAGGTTCATGGGATGAAATGCAAAGACCGCCAACCCATGAGAAGCAAATGTGGATTATAGCTGCTGATGAAGAGATTAATGAACTCCAGACATTAACACTTTCAGAGTTTCCTCAAGGCAATCATGCAATCGGATGTAAATGGGTTTTATGTGACCATCTAGGCACAGTCTATAGGTACAAGGCATAGTTAGTGGCAAAAGGGTGCTCACAAACATTTGGCGAGGATTATGATGCTACTTTTGCTCCAGTGATGACAGGGTACAGAAAATGATTGTGAAACATTATGATATCGCAGGTGTGCGCAGCAGATTTCATTAATGTGTGCACCAGCAGATTTATTTTAGGTGAAAAAAGACTGACATTGTGCACGACATGAAGACTAGCATCATGTAGTGCTCAAATGAAAGCACAATGGCAGCTACACCAAAGGCAGTGAGCCCTAATCTAGCAGGCAAACGGGCCTGCCCTGGGCTCCTGGCCCCAGTGACCCCTGTCTACACTTTACTTTTGCTTCTGCAAAATCAAATGGAGAGGGTCTTGCAAGTATTAAATGTTCCAAGTGGTCCTAGGTGACAGCTGTGCACTGTGAAAATCACACGGTTGTTTCAATCATCTTAGTGTAAGCTGCATTAGGGCACACCTGGCACACCTAGGCATTATAGCACAACAGCCTTTCTTAATGCAGATATTGAAGAATAAATATATATGGCACAAACAGAAGGATATGTGAGAAGAGCATCTTGTGTGCAAATTGCAAAAATCTCTACAGACTCCAACTTGGAACTTAAAATAAAAATCTGCTAGGTGAAGGAATCACACGAAGTAGAGATGTCCAATGCCTAGATTTAAAACGTGTAGATTCTGAATATAAATTACTCGGTGTGGAAGACTTAATAAATGCTCACAAAGCAAATGTGGAAATTGTAAAGTTGATGCTCAACCAGCACTTTGAGTTTAAAGACCTAAGAGACATGATGTATGACTTAGGAATCAGCATACAGCGTGAGGAGGATGGCATCTTCCTATTGAACCAGAGATCTATAATTGATGCAGTTTTTCAGCAGTTTGGCCTTACCTAAGCCAAAGGAGTGAGCACTCCCATGGACACAGCATATCTAAGGTTGGAAGGATAAAAAGATATTCTCCCAACTTATGGAAGTCAGTACAGACAAGCAGTAGAGGCACTGCTATATATTGCAACCATATATGTCCATAAATCACAGCTGCCACGTCGCTTCTCTGTATACAGATAAATAAACCATGTCAAGTAGACTTCAACCAAGAGATTCATGAGGTATCTCAAACAAAGGAAAAACTTGAGTCTGAAACCATCTGCAACTGGTGACTTGAGCCTCATAGGCTATGTGGGCTCTGATTGGGCAGGTGACCTCAACACTCGCAAATTAACAAGTGGTTACTTGTTCCAATTAGGTAACAGTCCTATATCTTGGTTCAGCAAGAAGCAGATGGGTTTGTCTTCTACAGATGCAGAATACAACTCTATGCTAGTCAGGAACTTGTTTGATTGTGTCAGTTGCTTGAAGAGCTTGGAGAGCCAATGTCCCAGACAATCATGGATACATTAAACTTGCCACCAAGAAAAGATCCATGCAAGAGCTTAGCATATTGATGTCAGACATCAATACATTCATGATTTGATGAAACAAAATATGGTTATGCTTGCATACTGTGAGATTGCAGATGCTATGAAAAAGCCGTTCACAAGAAACAGATTTGTAGAACTAAGATCCAAAATGGGATTAACTTAAAGGGACATGAAACTCAAAAAATGTTCTTTCATGATGTAGACATACAATTTTAATCAACTTTCCAGTTTACTTCTATTAGTTAATTTGCTTCCTTCTCTTGTTATCCTTTGCTGAAAGGTTTATCTAGGAAGCTTAAGAGCAGCAAAGAACCTAGGATCTAGCTGCTGATTGGTGGCTGCATATATATATAAACCGATTGTCATTGGCTCATCCACTGTTCAGTTAGAAACCAGTAATGTATTGCTGCTCCTTCAACAAATAATACCAAGAGAATGAAACAAATTATATAATAGAGAATACAATTTTAAAAAACGTTCTTATTTACTTCTATCAGAATCAGGAAAGATTTTTTGGGGGGTTTCATGTCTCTTTAAGGAGTAGTTGTTGAGTGGGGGTTGTTAGAATAAACTGTATATTGTCAGTTGGGTAGATTACGAGTCTTGCGTTATGAGCTGTGCACGTGCAGTTTATTCTCACTGCTCACTTTCCTACAGCTCTGGTATTACAGGTTTTTCTGAACCCGGCGTTAACAGACAAGAAGTGAGCGTAGAGCAAAATTGAGCTCCATACCGCACTCCAATACCAGTGCTGTTTAAGTGAGCGGTGAACTGGTTGTACGTGTTCGTGCACGATTTCCCCATAGACATCAATGGGGGGAGCCAGCTGAGAAAAAGTCTAACACCTGCAAAAAAGCAGCTTAAAACTCAGTAACGCAGCCCCATTGATTCCTAGGGGAAACTAAAGTTGTGTTTACACCTAATACCCTAACATGAACCCTGAGTCTAAACACACCTAATCTTACACTTATTAACCCCTAATCTGCCACCCCCGACATCGCCGACACCTACATTATACTTATTAACCCCTAATCTGCCGCTCCAGACATCGCCGCCACCTACATTATACTTATTAACACCTAATCTGCTGCCCCAACATTGCCGACAGCTACATTATATTTATTAACCCCTAATCTCCCTCCCCCAATGTCGCCACAACCTACCTACATTTATTAACCCATAATCTGCCGCTCCCAATGTCGCTGCCACTATATTATATTTATTAACCCCTAAGTCTAACCCTAACCCTAACACCCCCTAACTTAAATATGATTTAAATAAATCTAAATACAAATTACTATCATTACCTAAATTATTCCTATTTAAAACTAAATACTTACCTGTAAAATAAACCCTAAGCGAGCTACAATATAACTAATAGTTACATTGTATCTAGCTTAGGGTTTATTTTTATTTCACAGGCAAGTTTGTATTTAGGTAGAATAGTTATTAAATAGTTGTTAACTATTTACTAACGACCTAGCTAAAATAAATACAAATTGACCTGTAAAGTAAAACCTAACCTAAGTTACACTAACACCTAACACTACACTACAATTAAATAAATTCCCTACATTAAATACAATTAAATAAATTAAATTAAATTAGCTAAATCACAAACTAAAACCCCCCACTAAATTACAGAAAATAAAAAACAAATTACAAGATCTTTAAACTAATTACACCTAATGTAATAGCCCTATCAAAATAAAAAAGCCCCCCAAGATAAAAAAAAAACCTAGCCTTAACTAAACTACGAATAGCCCTTAAAAGGGCCTTTTGCGGGGCATTGCCCCCAAATAAATCAGCTCTTTTTCCTGTAAAAGAAGATACTAACAACCCCCCCAACAGTGAAACCCACCACCCACACAACCAACCCCCCAATAAAACCCTAACTAAAAAACCTTAGCTCCCCATTGCCCTTAAAAGGGCATTTAGCTCTATTGCTGCCCAAAGCCCTAACCTAAAAATGAAACCCACCCAATACACCCATAAGAAATTCTAACTCCCGAAGATTCACTTACCGGGAGAAGTCTTCATCCAAGCGGCAAGATTAGGTGTAATTAGTTTAAAGATCTTGTAATTTGTTTTTTATTTTCTGTAATTTAGTGTTTTTTTTTGTGATTTAGCTAATTTAATTTAATTTATTTAATTGTATTTAATGTAGGTAATTTATTTAATTCTAGTGTAGTGTTAGGTGTTATTGTAACATAGGTTAGGTTTTATTTTACAGGTAAAACCTGTAACCTAGTTAAAATAAATACAAACTTGCCTGTAAAATAAAAAATAAACCCTAAGCAAGCTACAATGTAACTATTAGATATATTATAGCTAGCTTACACCTAGATTTAGAGTTTGGCATTAGCCGTCAAAAGCAGCGTTAAGGGGTCCTAACGCTGCTTTTTACCGCCCGCTGGTATTTAGAGTCAGGCAGGAAAGGGTCTAACGCTCACTTCCCTACCGCGACTCCAGGCTACCGCAGATCCCCTTACCCCAATTGCGTATCCTATCTTTTCAATGGGATCTGCCTAACGCCGGTATTTGGAGTCTTGGGAGAAGTGAGCGGTAGATCCTCTACCGACAAGACTCCAACCGACAAAAAAAGTCAGTAGTTAAGAGCTTTATGGGCTAACGCGTGAATATAAAGCTCTTAACTACTGTGCTACAAAGTACACTAACACCCATAAACTACCTATGTACCCCTAAACCGAGGCCCCCCCCCCACATCGCCGCCACTATAATAAAAAATTTTGACCCCTAATCTGCCGACCGGACACCGCCGCCACCTACATTATACCTATAAACCCCTAATCTGCTGCCCCTAACATCGCCGACCCCTATATTATATTTATTAACCCCTAATCTGCCCCCCAATGTCGCCGCTACCTACCTACAATTATTAACCCTTAATCTCCCGCCCACACCGTCGCCGCTGCTATAATAAAGTTATTAACCCCTAAACCTAACTCTAACCCTAACCATAACACCCCCCTAACATAAATATAATTTAAATGAAACAAAATAATATTCCTAAAATTAACTAAATTATTCCTATTTAAAGCTAAATACTTACCTATAAAATAAACCCTAATATAGCTACAATATAACTAATAATTACATTGTAGCTATTTTAGGATTTATATTTATTTTACAGGCAACTTTGTATTTATTTTAACTAGGCACAATAGCTATTAAATAGTTATTAACTATTTAATAGCTACCTAGCTAAAATAAAGAGAAATGTACCTGTAAACTAAAAACTAACCTAAGTTACAATTACACCTAACACTACACTATACTTTAATAAATTATTCCTATTTGAAACTAAATACTTACCTATAAAATAAACCCTAATATAGCTACAATATAACTAATAATTACATTGTAGCTATTTTAGGATTTATATTTATTTTACAGGCAACTTTGTATTTATTTTAACTAGGCACAATAGCTATTAAATAGTTAATAACTATTTAATAGCTACCTAGTTAAAATAAGTACAAAATTACATGTAAAATAAATCCTAACCTAAGTTACAAATACACCTAACACTACACTATCATTAAATTAATTAAATAAATTACCTACAATTAGCTAAATTAAAATACAATAAAATAAACTATTCTATAATACATACCCCTATTCTAACCCACCCAAACCCCCCTTAAAAAAACCTATCGCTAACCCCCTGAAGATCTCCCTACCTTGAGTTGTCTTCACCCAGCCGAGCCGAATTCTTCATCCAAGGTGCGCAGAGGAGGTCCTTCATCCGGTAGAAGTCTTCATCCAAGCGGGGCAAGAAGAGGTCCTCCATCCGGTAGAAGTGTTCATCCAGGCGGCGTCTTTAATCTTCATCCATCCGGAGCGGAGCGGAGCCATCTTCAAAGGAGCCGACGCGGAGCCATCCTCTTCAACCGACGACTTCTGACGAATGAAGGTTCCTTTAAGGGACGTCATCCAAGATGGCGTCCCTTCAATTCCGATTGACTGATAGAATTCTATCAGCCAATCGGAATTAAGGTAGAGAAATTCTGATTGGCTGATGCAATCAGCCAATCAGATTGAAGTTCAATACGATTGGCTGATCCAATCAGCCAATCGTATTGAACTCGCATTCTATTGGCTGTTCCGATCAGCCAATAGAATGCGTGTTCATGCCCGAGGAGTTATTTAAAGGGACATAATACTCATATGCTAAATCACTTGAAACTGATGCAGTAAAACTGTAAAAAGCTGACAGGAAAATATCACCTGAGCATCTCTATGTAAAAAAGGAAGATATTTTACCTCACAATCTCCTCAGCTCAGCAGAGTAAGTTCTGTGTAAAAAGTTATACTCAGCTGCTCCCAGCTGCTGGCAAAAAAATTAAAAAAAATGAAGAAATGAACAGCAGCCAATCAGCATCAGCAGTGCTGAGGTCATGAACTCTTACTGTGATCTCATGAGATTTGACTTAACTCTCATGAGATTTCATAGTAAGCTTCCTTTACCTGATTGGTGAAATAATATGAGAGTGCACGATGCTCATCCCTTCAGATGTCCCAGGACAGACACACTAAAATGCTGCTTAGAAATCCTTTACAATGGGAGGTGGCTACTGAGGAACTTTTGAGGTAAAATATCTTTCTTTCTTTTTTACATAGAGATGTTCAGGTGTTATTTTCTAATCAGCTTTTTACAGCTATGCTGCATCATTTTCAAGTGTTTAAACATTTGGGTATTATGGCCCTTTAAGATAAAAACAGAAAATACAGGAAATATGTACACAAAATATAACACAGTACTAAATGCAAGTCAATAGATAATACTTAAAAAGTCATGTGATCAGGGGGCTGTCAGAAGACGCTTAGATACAGGGTAATCACAGAGGTAAAAATAATATTAATATAACCGTGTTGGTTATGCAAAGCTGGGAATGGGTTAGAATGGAATTATCTATATTTTAAAACCATAACAATTCTATAGTAGAATGAAACTTATTAATGGGGCTTTTTGGAATTTATAGATTTGCATTTTGTATACAAATCATAATGTACTTTTATTTATTTCATTGTTTTATCAGCTTGCTTGACTGCAATGTTGCAACTGGAATTGAGGACTATTGAAATGGTTTCCCTGTAGTTCAGAGGATTCAACTTCTTCTACTGATAATGGCAAAAATTGCAGAGGTGAAAATAGCTATCTTTGGAAAAGCTGGTGTTGGAAAATCGGGTAAGTGCTTATCCATAATTGTCAAGGTGATATAATAACCCAAAGGTCTATTACACCCCAGCCTCTCCAGTTTTACCAATTTGAGGCCAGATTAACTGTCCCACGTGCGCGTTAACTGCACTAGAAGTTTAAAGTAAAAGGTTACTGCTCGCCCTTAACCTGATGCGCGTAAAAAAGCAGAACTTAGAATATCGCACGCGCAATAACCTATTCCCCCATAGAAGTCAATGGAGAAAACCATAACACCCTATTCTCGTGCAAACACGATCGCATATTCTCACGTGCGCTAACCCGACTTGAAAAAAATGAATATTTCACGTTCCAATGTTCTTCACATAGAAGCTTTTGTTGTATTTATTAATGAATACATCAGATGTTTATTTGGTACAATATATACTTTACCTATATTTATTTATATGATTATATACAGGAATATCTCATTACAAATGTATCAGATGTTTATTTGGTACAATATATACTTTACCTATATTTATATATGATTATATACAGGAATATCTCATTACAAATACTTACAGTAAATACATAGTACTAAATGTATCTGATGTTTATTTAGTACAATATATACTTTACCTATATTTATTTATATGATTATATACAGGAATATCTCATTACAAATACTTACAGTAAATACATAGTACTAAATGTATCAGATGTTTATTTGGTACAATATATACTTTACCTATATTTATTTATATGATTATATACAGGAATATCTCATTACAAATACTTACAGTAAATACATAGTACTAAATGTATCAGATGTTTATTTGGTACAATATATACTTTACCTATATTTATTTATGATTATATACAGGAATATCTCATTACAAATACTTACAGTAAATACATAGTACTAAATGTATCAGATGTTTATTTGGTACAATATATACTTTACCTATATTTATATATGATTATATACAGGAATATCTCATTACAAATACTTACAGTAAATACATAGCACTAAATGTATCAGATGTTTATTTGGTACAATATATACTTTACCTATATTTATTTATATGATTATATACAGGAATATCTCATTACAAATGTATCAGATGTTTATTTGGTACAATATATACTTTACCTATATTTATATATGATTATATACAGGAATATCTCATTACAAATACTTACAGTAAATACATAGTACTAAATGTATCAGATGTTTATTTGGTACAATATATACTTTATCTATATTTATTTATATGATTATATACAGGAATATCTCATTACAAATACTTACAGTAAATACATAGTACTAAATGTATCAGATGTTTATTTGGTACAATATATACTTTACCTATATTTATTTATATGATTATATACAGGAATATCTCATTACAAATACTTACAGTAAATACATAGTACTAAATGTATCAGATGTTTATTTGGTACAATATATACTTTACCTATATTTATATATGATTATATACAGGAATATCTCATTACAAATACTTACAGTAAATACATAGTACTAAATGTATCAGATGTTTATTTGGTACAATATATACTTTACCTATATTTATTTATATGATTATATACAGGAATATCTCATTACAAATGTATCAGATGTTTATTTGGTACAATATATACTTTACCTATATTTATTTATATGATTATATACAGGAATATCTCATTACAAATCCTTACAGTAAATACATAGTTATAAATGTATCAGATGTTTATTTGGTAAAATATATACTTTACCTATATTTATTTATATGATTATATACAGGAATATCTCATTACAAATACTTACAGTAAATGCATAGTACTAAATGTATCAGATGTTTATTTGGTACAATATATACTTTACCTATATTTATTTATATGATTATATACAGGAATATCTCATTACAAATACTTACAGTAAATGCATAGTACTAAATGTATCAGATGTTTATTTGGTACAATATATACTTTACCTATATTTATATATGATTATATACAGGAATATCTCATTACAAATCCTTACAGTTTATACATAGTACTAAATGTATCAGATGTTTATTTGGTACAATATATACTTTACCTATATTTATATATGATTATATACAGGAATATCTCATTACAAATCCTTACAGTAAATACATAGTACTAAATGTATCAGATGTTTATTTGGTACAATATATACTTTACCTATATTTATATATGATTATATACAGGAATATCTCATTACAAATCCTTACAGTAAATACATAGTACTAAATATATCAGATGTTTATTTGGTACAATATATACTTTATCTATATTTATATTATTATATACAGGAATATCTCATTACAAATACTTACAGTAAATACATAGTACTAAATGTATCAGATGTTTATTTGGTACAATATATACTTTACCTATATTTATATATGATTATATACAGGAATATCTCATTACAAATACTTACAGTAAATACATAGTACTAAATGTATCAGATGTTTATTTGGTACAATATATACTTTACCTATATTTATATATGATTATATACAGGAATATCTCATTACAAATACTTACAGTAAATACATAGTACTAAATGTATCAGATGTTTATTTGGTACAATATATACTTTACCTATATTTATTTATATGATTATATACAGGAATATCTCATTACAAATGTATCAGATGTTTATTTGGTACAATATATACTTTACCTATATTTATATATGATTATATACAGGAATATCTCATTACAAATACTTACAGTAAATACATAGTACTAAATGTATCAGATGTTTATTTGGTACAATATATACTTTACCTATATTTATTTATATGATTATATACAGGAATATCTCATGACAAATACTTACAGTAAATACATAGTACTAAATGTATCAGATGTTTATTTGGTACAATATATATCTTTACCTATATTTATTTATATGATTATATACAGGAATATCTCATGACAAATACTTACAGTAAATACATAGTACTAAATGTATCAGATATTTATTTGGTACAATATATACTTTACCTATATTTATTTATATGATTATATACAGGAATATCTCATGACAAATACTTACAGTAAATACATTGTACTAAATGTATCAGATATTTATTTGGTACAATATATACTTTACCTATATTTATATATGATTATATACAGGAATATCTCATTACAAATACTTACAGTAAATACATAGTACTAAATGTATCAGATGTTTATTTGGTACAATATATACTTTACCTATATTTATTTATATGATTATATACAGGAATATCTCATTAAAAAAACTAACGGCTAGATTTAGAGTTTTGTCAGTAACGACCCGTGTAGCTAACGCTGGCTTTTTTCTGGCCACACCTTTAAAATAACTCTGGTATTGAGAGTCCACAGAATGGCTGCGTTAGGCTCCAAAAAAGGAGCGTAGAGCATATTTAACGCAACTGCAACTCTCGATACCAGAGTTGCTTACGGACGCGGCCAGCCTCAAAAACGTGCTCGTGTACGATTCCCCCATAGGAAACAATGAGGCTGTTTGAGCTGAAAAAAACACCTGCAAAAAAGCCGCGTTCAGCTCCTAACGCAGCCCCATTGTTTGCTATGGGGAAACACTTCCTACGTCTGCACCTAACACTCTAACATGTACCCCGAGTCTAAACACCCCTAACCTTACACATATTAACCCCTAATCTGTCGCCCCCGCTGACCCCTGCATATTATTATTAACCCCTAATCTGCCGCTCCGTAAACCGCCACTACTTACATTATCCCTATGTACCCCTAATCTGCTGCCCCTAACACCGCTGACCTAATCCGCCTCACTAACCCTATAATAAATAGTATTAACCCCTAATCTGCCCTCCCTAACATCGCCGACACCTAACTTCAAACATTAACCCCTAATCTGCCGACTGGAGCTCACCGCTATTCTAATAAATGTATTAACCCCTAAAGCTAAGTCTAACCCTAACACTAACACCCCCCTAAGTTAAATATAATTTAAATCTAACGAAATTAATTAACTCTTATTAAATAAATTATTCCTATTTAAAGCTAAATACTTACCTGTAAAATAAATCCTAATATAGCTACAATATAAATTATAATTATATTATAGCTATTTTAGGATTAATATTTATTTTACAGGCAACTTTGTATTTATTTTAACCAGGTACAATAGCTATTAAATAGTTAAGAACTATTTAATAGCTACCTAGTTAAAATAATAACAAAATTACCTGTAAAATAAATCCTAACCTAAGTTACAATTAAACCTAACACTAGACTATCAATAAATTAATTAAATAAAATACCTACAATGACCTACAATTAAACCTAACACTACACTATCAATACATTAATTAAATACAATATCTACAAATAAATACAATGAAATAAACTAACTAAAGTACAAAAAATAAAAAAGAACTAAGTTACAAAAAATAAAAAAATAATTTACAAACATTAGAAAAATATTACAACAATTTTAAACTAATTACACCTACTCTAAGCCCCCTAATAAAATAACAAAGCCCCCCAAAATAAAAAAATGCCCTACCCTATTCTAAATTACAAAAGTTCAAAGCTCTTTTACCTTACCAGCCCTGAACAGGGCCCTTTGCGGGGCATGCCCCAAGAAGTTCAGCTCTTTTGCCTGTAAAAAAAAACATACAATACCCCCCCACCAACATTACAACCCACCACCCACATACCCCTAATCTAACCCAAACCCCCCTTAAATAAACCTAACACTAAGCCCCTGAAGATCTTCCTACCTTGTCTTCACCATGCCAGGTATCACCGATCGTTCCAGGCTCCGAAATCTTCATCTAAGCCCAAGCGGGGGCTAGACATCCATCATCCGACGGCTGAAGAAGTCCAGAAGAGGGTCCAAAGTCTTCATCCTATCCGGGAAGAAGAGTAGATCCGGACCGGCAACCATCTTCTTCCAAGCGGCATCTTCTATCTTCATCCGATGAGGACCGGCTCCATCTTGAAGACCTCCACCGCGGACCCATCTTCTTCCGACGACGACTTCCCGACGAATGATGGTTCCTTTAAGGGACGTCATCCAAGATGGCGTCCCTCGAATTCCGATTGGCTGATAGGATTCTATCAGCCAATCGAAATTAAGGTAGGAATATTCTGATTGGCTGATGGAATCAGCCAATCAGAATCAAGTTCAATCCGATTGGCGGAGAGCTCCAGTCGGCAGATTAGGGGTTAATGTTTGAAGTTAGGTGTCGGCGATGTTAGGGAGGGCAGATTAGGGGATAATACTATTTTTTATAGGGTTAGTGAGGCGGATTAGGGGTTAATAACTTTATTATAGTAGCGGTGCGGTCCGCTCGGCAGATTAGGGGTTAATAAGTGTAGGCAGGTGGAGGGGACGTTGAGGGGGGCAGATTAGGGGTTAATAAATATAATATAGGGGTTGGCGGTGTTAGGGGCAGCAGATTAGGGGTACATAGCTATAATGTAGGTGGCGGCGGCGTGCGGACGGCAGATTAGGGGTTAATTATTGTAGGTAGCTGGCGGCGACGTTGTGGGGGGCAGGTTAGGGGTTAATAAATATAATATAGGGGTCGGCGGTGTTAGGGGCAGCAGATTAGGGGTACATAAGTATAACGTAGGTGGCGGTCGGCAGATTAGGGGTTAAAAAAATTTAATCGAGTGGCGGCGATGTGGGGGGACCTCGGTTTAGGGGTACATAGGTAGTTTATGGGTGTTAGTGTACTTTAGAGCACAGTAGTTAAGAGCTTGATGAACCGGCGTTAGCCCAGAAAGCTCTTAACTACTGACTTTTTTCTGCGGCTGGAGTTTTGTCATTAGATTTCTAACGCTCACTTCAGCCACGACTCTAAATACCGGAGTTAGAAAGATCCCATTGAAAAGATAGGATACGCAAATGACGTAAGGGGATCTGCGGTATGGAAAAGTTGCGGCTGAAAAGTGAGCGTTAGACCCTTTTTTGACTGACTCCAAATACCGGCGGTAGCCTAAAACCAGCGTTAGGAGCCTCTAACGCTGGTTTTCACGGCTACCGCCAAACTCCAAATCTAGGCCATATTGTGCTATGTGCAGAGCATTGTAATGTGAAATCCTATATTTTACCTATATTTATTTATGATTATATACAGGAATATCTCATTACAAAAAACATATTGTGCTATGTGCAGAACCTTACAGTAAATACATAGTACTAAATGTATCAGATGTTTATTTGGTACAATATATACTTTACCTATATTTATTTATATGATTATATACAGGAATATCTCATTACAAATACTTACAGTAAATACATAGTACTAAATGTATCAGATGTTTATTTGGTACAATATATACTTTACCTATATTTATTTATATGATTATATACAGGAATATCTCATTACACATCCTTACAGTAAATACATAGTACTAAATGTATCAGATGTTTATTTGGTACAATATATACTTTACCTATATTTATTTATATGATTATATACAGGAATATCTCATTACAAATGTATCAGATGTTTATTTGGTACAATATATACTTTACCTATATTTATATATGATTATATACAGGAATATCTCATTGCAAATACTTACAGTAAATACATAGTTCTAAATGTATCAGATGTTTATTTGGTACAATATATACTTTACCTATATTTATTTATATGATTATATACAGGAATATCTCATTACAAATACTTACAGTAAATACATAGTACTAAATGTATCAGATGTTTATTTGGTACAATATATACTTTACCTATATTTATTTATATGATTATATACAGGAATATCTCATTACAAATACTTACAGTAAATACATAGTACTAAATGTATCAGATGTTTATTTGGTACAATATATACTTTACCTATATTTATATATGATTATATACAGGAATATCTCATTACAAATACTTACAGTAAATACATAGTACTAAATGTATCAGATGTTTATTTGGTACAATATATACTTTACCTATATTTATTTATATGATTATATACAGGAATATCTCATTAAAAATGTATCAGATGTTTATTTGGTACAATATATACTTTACCTATATTTATATATGATTATATACAGGAATATCTCATTACAAATACTTACAGTAAATACATAGTACTAAATGTATCAGATGTTTATTTGGTACAATATATACTTTACCTATATTTATATATGATTATATACAGGAATATCTCATTACAAATACTTACAGTAAATACATAGTACTAAATGTATCAGATGTTTATTTGGTACAATATATACTTTACCTATATTTATTTATATGATTATATACAGGAATATCTCATTACAAATACTTACAGTAAAAACATAGTACTAAATGTATCAGATGTTTATATGGTACAATATATACTTTAACTATATTTATTTATGATTATATACAGGAATATCTCATTACAAATGTATCAGATGTTTATTTTGTACAATATATACTTTACCTATATTTATTTATATGATTATATACAGGAATATCTCATTACAAATACTTACAGTAAATACATAGTACTAAATGTATCAGATGTTTATTTGGTACAATATATACTTTACCTATATTTATTTATATGATTATATACAGGAATATCTCATTACAAATACTTACAGTAAATACATAGTACTAAATGTATCAGATGTTTATTTGGTAAAATATATACTTTATCTATATTTATTTATATGATTATATACAGGAATATCTCATTACAAATACTTACAGTAAATACATAGTACTAAATGTATCAGATGTTTATTTGGTACAATATATACTTTACCTATATTTATATATGATTATATATAGGAATATCTCATTACAAATACTTACAGTAAATACATAGTACTAAATGTATCAGATGTTTATTTGGTACAATATATACTTTACCTATATTTATATATGATTATATACAGGAATATCTCATTACAAATGTATCAGATGTTTATTTGGTACAATATATACTTTACCTATATTTATTTATATGATTATATACAGGAATATCTCATTACAAATCCTTACAGTAAATACATAGTACTAAATGTATCAGATGTTTATTTGGTACAATATATACTTTATCTATATTTATATGATTATATACAGGAATATCTCATTACAAATACTTACAGTAAATACATAGTACTAAATGTATCAGATGTTTATTTGGTACAATATATACTTTACCTATATTTATTTATATGATTATATACAGGAATATCTCATTACAAATACTTACAGTAAATACATAGTACTAAATGTATCAGATGTTTATTTGGTACAATATATACTTTACCTATATTTATATATGATTATATACAGGAATATCTCATTACAAATACTTACAGTAAATACATAGTACTAAATGTATCAGATGTTTATTTGGTACAATATATACTTTACCTATATTTATTTATATGATTATATACAGGAATATCTCATTAAAAATGTATCAGATGTTTATTTGGTACAATATATACTTTACCTATATTTATATATGATTATATACAGGAATATCTCATTACAAATACTTACAGTAAATACATAGTACTAAATGTATCAGATGTTTATTTGGTACAATATATACTTTACCTATATTTATATATGATTATATACAGGAATATCTCATTACAAATACTTACAGTAAATACATAGTACTAAATGTATCAGATGTTTATTTGGTACAATATATACTTTACCTATATTTATTTATATGATTATATACAGGAATATCTCATTACAAATACTTACAGTAAAAACATAGTACTAAATGTATCAGATGTTTATATGGTACAATATATACTTTAACTATATTTATTTATGATTATATACAGGAATATCTCATTACAAATGTATCAGATGTTTATTTTGTACAATATATACTTTACCTATATTTATTTATATGATTATATACAGGAATATCTCATTACAAATACTTACAGTAAATACATAGTACTAAATGTATCAGATGTTTATTTGGTACAATATATACTTTACCTATATTTATTTATATGATTATATACAGGAATATCTCATTACAAATACTTACAGTAAATACATAGTACTAAATGTATCAGATGTTTATTTGGTACAATATATACTTTATCTATATTTATTTATATGATTATATACAGGAATATCTCATTACAAATACTTACAGTAAATACATAGTACTAAATGTATCAGATGTTTATTTGGTACAATATATACTTTACCTATATTTATATATGATTATATATAGGAATATCTCATTACAAATACTTACAGTAAATACATAGTACTAAATGTATCAGATGTTTATTTGGTACAATATATACTTTACCTATATTTATATATGATTATATACAGGAATATCTCATTACAAATGTATCAGATGTTTATTTGGTACAATATATACTTTACCTATATTTATTTATATGATTATATACAGGAATATCTCATTACAAATCCTTACAGTAAATACATAGTACTAAATGTATCAGATGTTTATTTGGTACAATATATACTTTATCTATATTTATATGATTATATACAGGAATATCTCATTACAAATACTTATAGTAAATACATAGTACTAAATGTATCAGATGTTTATTTGGTACAATATATACTTTACCTATATTTATATATGATTATATACAGGAATATCTCATTACAAATCCTTATAGTAAATACATAGTACTAAATATATCAGATGTTTATTTGGTACAATATATACTTTACCTATATTTATTTATATGATTATATACAGGAATATCTCATTACAAATGTATCAGATGTTTATTTGGTACAATATATACTTTACCTATATTTATTTATATGATTATATACAGGAATATCTCATTACAAATACTTACAGTAAATACATAGTACTAAATGTATCAGATGTTTATTTGGTACAATATATACTTTACCTATATTTATATATGATTATATACAGGAATATCTCATTACAAATGTATCAGATGTTTATTTGGTACAATATATACTTTACCTATATTTATATATGATTATATACAGGAATATCTCATTATGAATACTTACAACGTATTGTGCTATGTGCAGAACATTGGAATGTGAAATCCTTACAGTAAATAAAAAGTTCTAAATGTAACAAAATTGGGCCTAAGAGAGGCAAAGGGCTCTCACTTGGAAAGAAAGACTACATATATAGCACTCAAAGGGTTAATAAATCATAAAATAACGTTTATTGATTGGCAAGATTGAATTGCAAAAGGAGAGATAACTGTACTCAGAAAGTGAGCAGTTACTGCTAAACGTTTAAAACATAACTTTTATTTAATGAAGTTCACACATAAAACATAAGAAAATACATGGTTAAAAAGACTCTCAGGAGCCAAATAGCAGTCAAGTGACCCTAGTTGATGTTGGTTAAATAAAACGATGTAATATTATGTAAATGTCCTGCTAAGTAGTGCAACTGCCTATATATTCAGAATCTGAATTCTATTCTCAATGCGATATGTCTGTAAGTTAAATTGTTTGTCCACCGGGTATAGATAGCAACGCTGTATTCACGGATTGAGTGTAGTATATTAATTGCCCGTGGCTGGTGGGAGGTGCCCACCCACAGGGGTTAAGTATACGCTCTGTGTATTAAATAGAGCTACTATGTGACCTTTTAATTGATAAATGCAGCACTACTAAAATAACAACCAAAGCTGGTATGCCTTAGGAGCTATATAACAAGATATTAAACATAAGGGTTGTAAAGTTACTACATTGGATTAGGTGAGCATAAATAAAGTTTGTGTGCTCAATATCATACAGTATGTTGGAGAAGAAACATCAAAATTACTATAAATATCTGGGTCAATAAATGTATCCCCTGATGGGGTTAGTAGACAGCCAAAAGTGTGTGTTCAAATTGTTTAACTAACAAAACCAATTTTTACTTATCCAATAATACGGTTACTTGCAATAACTTGGCAGTTAATTGCACTTAGGTCTCAGAAACATTGTATAGAAATAAAGTTGTTTTTGTTCATATATTAGATTACGTTCTGAACATTAGATTACGTTCTGAACATTAGATTACGTTCTGAACAACATGAAACTCTTATTTCAAAAATTATTGTTGCTAGTAGCAGTTTAAATAGCGCCTTTGTACATTGAGCATATTCATATTTATTGAGCATTATTCATATTTCCGGTTCAGCTTTGAAATAGCATTCAAGATAATTCTTAGTGTGTGATAGAACTATAGGCAGTGCGGTTAGCAACACTTATTAAATTTAGTCTAGTTTCATATTTATAGTATAGGTCTGTCCTCTCGTATGGTCAGTACAGGTAAATATAAAAAATATAAATCACTATCGTATTCTTCTAAGTACTGTAATCTTTACCTCTAATCGGTAAGTTCAGTGAGAGACGTGTACCTAATGCCAGATTAGGGGTTAATAAAATGTATTATAGTGTTTGCGAGGCGGGATTACGGCGGTTTAGGGGTTAATACATTTATTATAGTGGCAGCGATGTCCGGTCGGCAGATTAGGGGTTAATAACTGTAGGTAGGTGGCGGCGACGTTAGGGGGGCAGATTAGGGGTTAATTAATATAATATAGGTGTCGGCGATGTTAGGGGCAGCAGATTAGGGGTTCATAAGTATAACGTAGGTGGCGGCGATGTCCGGTCAGCAGATTAGGGGTTAATAATTTTATTATAGTGTTTGCGATGTGGGGGGCCTCAGTTTAGGGGTTCATAGGTAGTTTATGGGTGTTAGTGTACTTTGTAGCACTGTAGTTAAGAGCTTTATGTTCTGGCGTTAGCCCATAAAACTCTTAACTACTGACTTTTTTATGCGGTAGGAGTCTTGACAGGAGAGGGTCTACCGCTCACTTCTTCCAAGACTCGTAATACCAGCGTTAGGCAAATCCCATTAAAAAGATAGGATACGCAATTGTCGTAAGGGGATTTGCGGTAGCCAAAAGTCGCGGAAGAAAAGTGAGCGGTAGACCCTTTCCTGACTTGTAATACCAGCAGGCATTAAAAAGCAGAGTTAGAACCCCTTAACGCTGCTTTTTAAGGCTAACGCAGAACTCGTAATCTAGGCGATAGTGTTTTGTGTGTCTTACGAAATAAAAAATTATATATAATACTGAAATCATATATGAATGTGACAAATTTCTTATGAATAATTTGATAAATGTGGGTTTATCTGGGATAGCGGAATTTAAAGAGACAGTGCTCAATAATAGTAACTAGTTTACGATATATTATTATATGTTTTTATATATATATTTATTTGGTTGTATATAAAGTTACAACCAGTGTTGTGAGCAACATTTGTATCTAAAAGAAAAAATAGTGTTTCCCAAGTGATTATGTTTTGTAAAAACTTGTGCAGCAAGGACTATTGCTGCCCTAATAATAAGTGGAACTACTAATACCCAAGTATCCATTGATCTATGATAGAGCAGGGAATTTGGTCTATCCAAACCAAATTAACTGAACAAAAGATGAAACATTGTTACCAGGTAGCTACCCTTTGTTGTTAAACTGATGTATCTTGGAAAAAAACAATGTCTGGTTGGATTACCCATTCTCAGGGGATACAGAATGAAGAATGATGGTAATAATTAACATGGCTATCATGATGGAGTGGCTAATAGATAGCTATAAGAAAGGGGAACAATTATTATGCTCATTAAGACCAAATGACTGTACTGTATTCATTAAGAAAATCCATTTTCTTTCAGCTTGTAGCAACATTTTTTCCAAATGTCCTCCTCTGATTCCCAGTTTAATTTTTTGTAGCCCAAAACACTTTAAAGGGACAGTAAACCTTAAAAATAATGTTATATAATTCTGCACATAGAACCGCTGTTTTACAGACCCGCTCTCTGTACTCTGCTTAGCGGGTCTGTTGTTTTTACTGAGCGCATCGGGCCAGCTGTATAGTCACAGCCCGGCCCGACCACGCCATTAGACACAGTGCAGCTCGCTCCTGCTCTGTCTGACAGCGGGAGCGAGCTGCACTGTGTCTAATGGCGCGGTCGGGCCGGGCTGTGACTATACAGCTGGCCCGATGCGCTCAGTAAAAACAACAGACCCGCTCAGCAGAGTACAGAGAGCGGGTCTGTAAAACAGCGGTATTTTTACAAAATAAAAAGGGAATATTATGATTTACAAAGTTTGGCTAATGTAATGTTATATAATTCTGCACTATGTGCAGAATTATATAACATTATTTTTAAGGTTTACTGTCCCTTTAAGTCACTCTGTTTGGAATTATGTTTGTCAACAAAATGTTTTGCAACTGAAGTTAACTGTTTTCCTGCTTGCAGATCTTTAGCTGCATTTTTGATGTTTCTAAGATGCTCTTGTTACTAATGGGTAACAGATTATCAAGGCAACAAAATAGAGAAACTGACTTAAATGCTGTATTTGAAAATTCCGATTATCCTAATATTATGACGGAATAATCTAGATTTTATGAAAGAGACAGAGACGAATATCTTGCTTATAACTTTTCTTTACTGCTCAACAGCTTTTTTAAAGTATAACATATAAACTGCCATAAATTAAAAGAAAAAACATAAATATAACATCCAATGAGATTAGGATAACATAGGTCAGTATTTGAATGTCCAGTAAGACGGTTAATAGGTATAAATAGTCCAGGTAGAAAGTTAAACATCCTCTTTTCTGTTTGATGCGATGAAGAAGAAAATTATTGGAAGAAGGAAGAAACACATGCTGAATAAATACAACAATAACAAGGCCAAACGAATCCCCCGTGGAATGAACAGGTTAGTCAGACTTGATCTCGAAGAAAACTTGGGAGTCGAATTTAGAAAATCTAGAGGATCTTCTCTTTTAAATTCCTGGAGTTGAAGAAGGTGGAGCTGAAAATATATATAAAAATAATTAAGTATAATAAAATATAAAGATTTAAATATAATGAAACGGTGTAATCTCACTAATAAAGAGCCCCTTCAAATGTTATATATAGGTATATCAATTAGTATTAGTACACTATCTTTCTAAACCAGTTTGCTAAACTGGTAATAAATACGAGGAAGGGGGGTGCTGACTGTCTGTTATATATAGGAATAAGCAAGAGAAAAGTTGACAGTACCCAGCACTCACATAGTACCATAGGACGACCGCAATATCTAAAACCGGGTCAGTGTTAGAGACTGGTTGTAAAATAAAACGTAACTTTTACTATTCACAGATAAAATTGGCAAAGTGTACCAGAAGGTGTACTACATAGAATAATTGTAAGAACAAACATTTAAAACTTAGAGTAAAAAGAAGATATGTGCTGATTGTGTGAGACTAAGGAACTCAATTATCAACCAGGATAATTATTAGACATACAGTCCAGCTCAACACTCGCACAAATGCACGGATTGCACTGAAACTATCTAGAAAAGGGGATTGACCCCAACAACATTACCTATACTGTGCAATACTGGCATTAAGGGCAAGAGCAGAACTGAATGACTAAGTGACTCAATTATTAAGAGGCAAGTGCTGAAATTTGTCAAATATAAATTCCCAGGAAAATACACAAATAGTGGTCTCACACCCACAGACAACGCCTGATGCGCATTTCGCCGCTAGCACGGCTTTCTCAGAGGCTAACCAGAGTCTGGTCATTAGCCCGGTATTTGTATTGTATTCCGCCAATCAGAATTTGCTACAAACACACACCTCTCAGATTGGCCTATCGTATGAGATCTCCCGCCATTGGTTAGGAGTTGGTCACATGTTCGTGTAACGATGACGTCCACCCGTTGTCAAGGCAATCTGAGTAAACTCTGTTAAATTAACTATGCGTTACAACTACGTATTGATAGTAATCAATAGTTAAGTGGCAAGTTTGATCTAACGGTATGTCTAACCATTAGGGACAATTCAGAATTCAAATCACATGGGGTATCATTCCATTTGTGCAAATATACTATGGAGCGTGTACACATACTCTCAATCAGGTCTCAAATTTTAAAGAGTTTGTTGCAGACTCCTATATGTGATACTGATAAAGAGGAAGGTATTAGTGTATATCATTGTGATATCACGTCATTAGTCAGGAATTCACCTGATCTCGTCAAAAAGACGTGTACCTGTTGCCATGGTGATCTAAGTAAACACTGCTGTAAGTTATGAAAATTACACTTACGATGTAAGGATGTTTTGAAAAAATCCTTGTTTACATACTAGTGACTATTAAGTTTCTATAATTTATGTTGCTCCTCAAAGCTAACGGAATAATTCAATAGATCACAGCAACAGTATTTGGTCAATTTTTACTTTGTAATGTAAAATCTATTACGGAGCATAATTGCTTTGTTCATATTTCTTTACGTTACAGAAATTAATCGATACAATCAGGTCTTTACTTTTGGAGAGGATTTTTTATTATTATATACAGAAAGATAAAATATGTGCACTCAATTATATTAAGCAATGATAATGAGTTGTTATTATACCATCACTTAAAATCCATCCACTATTATATTCCTGTACATTTAATTTGCTAATAAAATCTAGGGATTGAATATTTAAGGATTTCTTCCCATTGTAACCAATAATATGCTATCGGAGAAAAAACATTTTATTATTGATCTTGACTGATATAACAACTTAGTAGTTTTATATCAAACAATACGAAGTGTATTAGAAGACTGTTTGGGGTACTCTTTTCCAAAAATTGTATTCCTTTGACAAATTATCCCAGAATAGCCAAAATAAATATATATCACAAATCTTGCAGAGTGTGCTTAGAAACCGTTTAAGACATTCCCATAAGTAATTGACTTTTAAACCACAGAGTTAAAAATCACTTGATTTCCAGAAAACAATGGGTCAACTTTATACAAATACATGAAATTAGGGCTATTGATTTATGTTCAAAGGTCTGTAAATATATGTATATGAATTTACACCATATCATAGTTATAAAAGCACTAAATTTTATTAGTATAATTTTTATTCACCCCAGGTAGTAAGATAATTCTTACAGAAATGCTGAAAAACCATCTTGTTCGTTAAGTCCATTCGGTATCAAGGTATTGAGCCAAAAAATCCAACGACATTCAGATTTAAGTAGCATTTTTTCTGTGTTACCTCCCCTTATGCCAGGTTTTATTACCTGTAATACAGATACTTTCAGGCATGGTCTGGTGCCATGTTTTTTCAAGTAATGTCTCGCTACAGGAGTTAGCGTTTTGTTTTTACCTATATCCGTCACACAGTTTTTGATGCTATTAATATGCTCACCTATTCTGGTACGCAGTTCACGAGTCGTGATACCGACGTATCTCATGCCACATTCGCATAGGAGACAATAGACTACATTTTTTGTCCTACAGTTAGCGAAACCAAACATCCATTTGGTTCCAGTTCGAGTAGAGAATTCTCTTTCATCATGAATATATTCACAGAAACTGCATGAGCCACAGGCAAATGTTCCACATAGTCTTTTACATAGATCAATAGATACAATATACATTTGATAGATACGAATTACATCAATCAATAGATGCAATATACATTTGATAGATACGAATAACATAGATCAATAGATGCAATATACATTTGATAGATACGAATTACATAGATCAATAGATGCAATATACATTTGATAGATACGATTGATAGTTAGATAGATTTGATAGATAAATAGATAGATTTGATAGATATATAATTTCACAGACAGAGAATTACAAGACGTGCGGTCTGAGACCCATGGTAAGGTTCCCAGAGGCAGTTGCGGCGTCAGGGGACGTGTATATGGCATGGATTTTCGGAACCGGGAGATGGAAAAAGATGCTTGGTCGGTCCTCCTGCATCAAATTTGGGGCACTGCGCGTGCAATCTATTGTGCCACCAGATATGAGTGGTGTGTTAAGTAGTACTATTCTTAGCAGTTTAATACCTGTTACTCCCCCTATCGGGGGAGGTGTATATGGCATGGATTTTAGGAAGCGGGAGATGGAAAAAGGTGCTTGGTCGGTCCTCTTACTTAAAATTTGTCCGAAACACAAGTGGCTGTCACAAAACAGTCCGGCCACGAGATAGATAGATTTGATAGATAGATAAATAGATTACATAGATCAATAGATGCAATATACATTGGATAGATACGAATTACATCAATCAATAGATGCAATATACATTTGATAGATACGAATTACATAGATCAATAGATGCAATATACATTTGATAGATACGTATTACATAGATCAATAGATGCAATATACATTTGATAGATATGATAGTTAGATAGATTTGATAGATAAATAGATAGATTTGATAGATATATAATTTCACAGACAGAGAATTACAAGACGTGCGGTCTGGGACCCATAGTAAGGTTCCCAGAGGCAGTTGCGGCACCAGGGGAGGTGTATATGGCATGGATTTTAGGAAGTGGGAGATGGAAAAAGATGCTTGGTCGTTCCTCCTACTTCAAATTTGGCCAAAACACAAGTGGCTGTCAGTGTCACAAAACAGTCCGGCCACGAGATAGATAGATTTGATAGATAGATACATAGATTACATAGATCAATAGATGCAATATACATTGGATAGTTACGATTGATAGTTAGATAGATTTGATAGATAAATAGATTGATTTGATAGATATATAATTTCACAGACAGAGAATTACAAGACGTGCGGTCTGAGACCCATGGTAAGGTTCCCAGAGGCAGTTGCGTCGCCAGGGGAGGTGTATATGGCATGGATTTTAGGAAGCGGGAGATGGAAAAAGATGCTTGGTCGTTCCTCCTACTTCAAATTTGGCCAAAACACAAGTGGCTGTCAGTGTCACAAAACAGTCCGGCCACTAGATAGATAGATTTGATAGATAGATACATAGATTACATAGATCAATAGATGCAATATACATTGGATAGATACGAATTACATAGATCAATAGATGCAATATACATTTGATAGATACGATTGATAGTTAGATAGATTTGATAGATAAATAGATTGATTTGATAGATATATCATTTCACAGACAGAGAATTACAAAGACGTGCGGTCTTGTCTGGGACCCATGGTAAGGTGACTTCCTTTTGCACAATCGAGTACAGGTTGGGGTCAGGGATTGCCTTTTGTGCAAAGAAATTGTGTCCGTGTACCTTCCACTGCGGTGTCCCCTATCAGGGGACGTGTATATGGCATGGATTTTCGGAACCGGGAGATGGAAAAAGATTCTTGGACACCCAGTACATTTCGTTCTCCTTCAGCCTTTTTATACGAGGGTCCCTGACCCTCAACAGGCACAACAGCATGAAATACCACATATGCCATCCTTTTGCACAATCGAGTACAGGTATGGCATCGATTTTAGGAACCCAGAGATAATTTTTAGGAACCGGGAGATGGAAAAAGATGCTTGGACATCCAGTACAGGTCGTTCTCCTTCAGCATTTTTATATGAGGGTCCCCGACCCTCAACAGGCACAACAGCATGAAATACCACATATGCCATCCTTTTGCACAATCGAGTACAGGAATGGTATCGATTTTAGGAACCCGGAGATAATTTTTAGGAACCGGGAGATGGAAAAAGATGCTTGGACACCCAGTACAGGTCGTTCTCCTTCAGCCTTTTTATACGAGGGTCCCTGACCCTCAACAGGCATGACAGCATGAAAGAACACATATGCCATGACTTCCTTTTGCACAATCGAGTACAGGTATGGCATCGTTTTTAGGAACCCAGAGATAATTTTTAGGAACCGGGAGATGGAAAAAGATGCTTGGTGGGTCCTCCTACTTCAAATTTGGGGCACTGCGCGTGCAATCTACTGTGCCACCAGATATGAGTGGTGTGTTAAGTAGTACTATTCTTAGCAGTTTAATCCCTGTTATGTGCCTTTTTTTTTGGTTTTGGTTTTGAAGCCACAGTGCAGCACCAGAGACCAGAAAAATTAGGCATGTACACATGCCTGAAAAATTACGTATTGTTGCAGACGCTGCTGTTTGTTTGACAGTTAGAAATTGCCCTAAAACATTGCGGCTTGAACCCTAGTTGTTGGCGGATAATCAAGACTTTTTTCACCTAGGCGACTTCTCTTCTCAGTAACAATACCTCCTGCTGCACTGAAGGTCCTTTCTGACAGGACACTTGAAGCGGGGCAGGCCAGAAGTTCGATTGCAAATTGGGATAGCTCAGGCCACAGGTCAAGCCTGTACACCCAGTAGTCAAGGGGTCCATCGCTCCTCAGAGTGTTGAGATCCGCAGTTAATGCGAGGTAGTCTACTACCTGTCGGTTGAGTCATTCTCTGAGGCTGGATCCCAAAGGGCTGTGGCGATGCATAGGAGTTAAAAAGGTCCACATGTCCTCCATCAACAACACGTCTGGAAAGCGTCCTGTCCTTGCCGGCGTGGTCGTGGGAGGAGGAGGATTACTTTCATCTCGTCCCCTGTTAGATTCCCGTTGTGCTGTGACATCACCCTTATACGCTGTGTAAAGCATACTTTTTAATTTATTTTTGAACTGCTCCATCCTTTCCGACTTGGGGGAATTCGGTAACATTTCAGTCACTTTATGCTTATGCCGGGGGTCTAGTAGCGTGGACACCCAGTACTGTTCGTTCTCCTTCAGCTTTTTTATACGAGTGTCCCTCAACAGGCACGACAGCATGAAAGACCCCATTTGCACAAGGTTGGATACCAAGCTACTCATGTCCCGTTCCTCGTCCTCACTAATCTCACTGAAGGTATCTTCTTCCCCCCAGCCACATACAACACCACGGGTACCAGATAGGTGACAACAACGAGCACCCTGGGATGCCTGTTGTGCTTGGTCTTCCTCCTCCTCCTCAAATCCACATTCCTCTTCTGACTCCTCTTCCTCACAATCCTCTTCCTGCGTTGCCGCTGGTCCAGCAAGCGATGCTGATAAGGCTGTTTCTGGTGGTGATGGAGACCACAACTCTTCCTCTTCCTCTTCACGCTCATCTACGGCCTGATCCAGCACTCTTCGCAGGGCACGCTCCAGGAAGAAAATAAATGGTATGATGTCGCTGATGGTGCCTTCGGTGCGACTGACTAGGTTTGTCACCTCCTCAAAAGGACGCATGAGCCTACAGGCATTGCGCATGAGCGTACAGTAATGTGGCAAAAAAATCCCCAGCTCCCCAGAGGCTGTCCTAGCACCCCGGTCATACAAATACTCGTTAACAGCTTTTTCTTGTTGTAGCAGGAGGTCGAATATTAGGAGTGTTGAATTCAAACGTGTCGGGCTGTCGCAAATCACGCGCCTCACTGGCAGGTTGTCTCGCCGCTAGATATCTGACAAGTGCGCCATGGCCGTGTAGGAAGGCCTGAAATGGCCACACACCTTCCTGGCCTGCTTCAGGACGTCCTGTAAGCCTGGGTACTTATGCACAAAGCGTTGTACAATCAGATTACACACATGTGCCATGCACGGCACATGTGTCAACTTGCCCAATTTCAATGCTGCCACCAAATTACTTCCGTTGTCTGAAACCACTTTGCCGATCTCAAGTTGGTGTGGAGTCAGCCACTGATCCACCTGTGCGTTCAGGGCGGACAGGAGTGCTGCTGCGGTGTGACTCTCTGCTTTCAGGCAAGTCAACCCCAAGACGGCGTGACACTGCCGTATCCGGGATGTTGAATAGTACCTGGGGAGCTGGGGGGGTGCCGTTGATGTGGAGCAAGATGCAGCAGCAGAAGAGGACTCAGCCGAGGAAGAGGTTATGGAAGAGGATGGAGTAGGAGGAGTAGAGGAGGTGGCAGCAGGCCTGCCTGCAAGTCGTGGCGGTGTCACCAACTCCTCTGCAGAGCCATGCATTCCATGCTTGTCAGCCATCAGCAGGTTTACCCAATGCGCAGTGTAGGTGATATACCTGCCCTGACCATGCTTTGCAGACCAGCTATCAGTGGTCAGATGGATCCTTGCCCCAACACTGTGTGCCAGACATGCCATTACTTCCTTTCGCACAATCGAGTACAGGTTGTGGATTTCCTTTTGTGAAAAGAAATTTCGGCCGGGTACCTTCCACTGCGGTGTCCCAATAGATACAAATTTTTTTGAACGCCTCAGACTCCACCAGCTTGTATGGTAAAAGCTGGCGGGCTAAGAGTTCAGTCAAGCCAGCTGTCAGACGCCGGGCAAGGGGGTGACTTTGGGAAATTGGCTTCTTACACTCAAACATGTCCTTGACAGACACCTGACTGTGGGCAGATGAGCAGGAACTGCTACGGAAGAGAGACTGAGTGGCGGATGGTTGAGAGGGGGCAAGGAGTACAGCAGTGTCTGACGTGGCTGAAGATGCTTGACCAGGAGGAGGATGGCGGCTTTTAGTTTGTGTGCTGCTTCTACTCATGTGTTCATCCCATCGGCATTTGTGATGTGAGACCATGTGACTTCGCAAAGCAGTTGTACCTAGGTGGGTGTTGGACTTCCCACAACTCAGTTTCTTTTGGCACAGGTTGCAAATGGCATCGCTGTTGTCAGAGGCAGACACACAAAAAAATGCCACACTGCTGAGCTCTGCGATGACGGCATTCTGGTGCTGGCAACAGCATGCGTTGATTGGCGTGCTGTCTTGCTGACCCCGGTTGCCGATGCATGCTGTCTGACTGTGCTACTATCTCCTTGCGATGACCTCCCCCTGCTTCCAACTCGTCTCCTCCTCCTCCTCTCTGTCTCCCCATCTGAACTTTCCCCCTCTTCTTCTTCTCTTCTAGCGGGCACCCATGTGACATCCACGAACGCATCATCATCAACCGCTTCACTTGTATCTGACAAATCAACAAAGGAAGCAGCAGAGGGTACAACATCACCATCATCATCACACCGTACGTCCATGTCTGTAATGCTGCCTGACTGAGACATATCACTGTTATCTACATCCTCTGTCAATGATGGTTGCGCATCACTCATTTCTTCCAACTGATGTGTCAATAACTCCTCTGACAGATCAAGTGAAGCGGCTGTGGTGCTAGTGTTGGTGGTGGCGGCAGGCAGGCGAGTGGCACTGGTCACTAGAGAGGTGCCCGAAGCTAAGCTGGAGGTGGATGGTGCGTCAAGGTTACGAGTGGAAGCTGTAGAAGATTGGGTGTCCTGTGTTAGCCAGTCAACTAGGTCCTCCTCAGAACTTTTCGCGTTCATGGCACGTGGCCTCTGAACACTGTGCATTATTGTAGGGTCAAAGGGAATCACAGCACCACGACCACGACGGCACCTGCGGGGTGGCCTGCCTCTGCCTGTCATTTTTTTTTTTAAATGTAGACTTACACTACTATCAAACAAAATATGAGTGGTGCCACTGGGCAAGTGGGCACAGTATACGCTGTGAGCCTTACACAAAAAAGGCAGACTGATGTTTCACAATCCAAAAAGTTTATTTTTTTTAAATGTACACTTACACTGCTATTAAACAAGATATGAGTGGTGGCACTGGGCAAGTGGGCACAGTATACGCTGTGAGCCTGAAACAAAAAAGCAGACTGATGTTTCACAGTCAAAAATGTTTATTTTTTAAATATTTAAACTACTGTTACAAATAATATGAGTGGTGCCACTCACTTGGCAAGTGGGCCTGGCACACACGATGGCAGGCAGGCAACTTCAATTAGATTACACTAGCAGACTGATGTTTCACAGTCAAATTTTTTTTTTTTATAAACATTTACACTACTGTTATAACAAATATGATTGGTGGCACTTAGCAAGTGGACCTGGCACACACGCTGGCAGGCAGGCAACTGCAATTAGATTACACTAGCAGACTGATGTTTCACAGTCCAAAAAGTTTTTTTTTAAATATTTACACTACTGTTATAACAAATATGATTGGTGGCACTATTTGGCAAGTGAGCCTGGCACACACGCTGGCAGGCAGGCAAATGCAATTAAATAACACTAACAGACTGATGTAAAAGTTTTTTTTTTTAAATTTACACTAATGTTACAACAGATATGAGTGGTGACACTGAGGAAGTAGGCACAGTATATGCTGTGAGCCTGACACACAGGCTGGCACTAGTGGCAGGCTGGCCTAGTGGCCTGGCAACTAAAATTAAATAACACTAGCAGACTGATGTAAAAGTTTTTTTTAAAAAAATTTAACACTAATGTTACAACAGACATGAGTGGTGGCACTGAGGATGGAAGTAGCCACAGTATATGCTGTGCGCCTGACACACAGGCTGGCACTAGTGGCAGGCTGGTCTGGCAACTAAAATTAAATAACACTAGCAGACTGATGTAAAAAAAAATGTTTAAAAATATTTACACTAATGTTACAACAGATATGAGTGGTGGCACTGAGGATGGAAGTAGGCACAATATATGCTGTGAGCCTGACACACAGGCTGGCACTAGTGGCAGGCTGGCCTGACAACTAAAATTAAATAACACTAGCAGACTGATGTAAAAGTTTTTTTAAAAAAAATGTACACTAATGTTACACTAGATATGAGTGGCGGCACTGAGTAATTAGGCACAGTATATGCTGTGAGCCTGACACACAGGCTGGCAGTAGTGGCAGGCTGGCCTGGCAACTAAAATTAAATAACACTAGCAGACTGATGTAAAAGTTTTTTTTTCATAAATTTACACTAATGTTACAACAGATATGAGCGGTGGCACTGAGGATGGAAGTAGGCACAGTATATGCTGTGAGCCTGACACACCGGCTGGCACTAGTGGCAGGCTGGCCTGGCAACTAAAATTAAATAACACTAGCAGACTGATGTAAAACTTTTTTTAAATTTTTTTTTACACTAATGTTACAACAGATATGAGTGGTGGCACTGAGGATGGAAGTAGGCACAGTATATGCTGAGCCTGACACACAGGCTGGCACTAGTGGCAGGCAGGCTGGCCTGGCAACTAAAATTAAATAACACTAGCAGACTGATGTAAAAGTTTTTTTTTTTTCAAAATTACACTAATGTTACAACAGATATGAGTGGTGGCAATGAGGATGGAAGTAGGCAAAGTATATGCTGTAAGCCTGACACACAGGCTTGCACTAGTGGCAGGCTGGCCTGGCAAATAAAATTAAATAACACTAGCAGACTGATATAAAAGTTTTTTTTAACAAATTTTCACTAATGTTACAACATATATGAGTGGTGGCACTGAGGATGGAAGTAGCCACAGTATATGCTGTGAGCCTGACACACAGGCTGGCACTAGTGGCAGGCTGGCCTGGCAACTAAAATTAAATAATACTAGCAGACTGATGTAAAAGTTTTTTTTAAAAATGTTTACACTAATGTTACAACAGATATGAGTGGTGGCACTGAGGGTGGAAGTAGGCACAGTATATGCTGTGAGCCTGACACACAGGCTGGCACTAGTGGCAGGCAGGCTGGCCTGGCAACTAAAATTAAATAACACTAGCAGACTGATGTAAAAGTTTTTTTAAAAAAAAGTTACACTAATGTTACAACAGATATGAGTGGTGGCACTGAGGATGGAAATAGGCACAGTATATGCTGTGAGCCTGACACACCGGCTGGCACTAGTGGCAGGCTGGCCTGGCAACTAAAATTAAATAACACTAGCAGACTGATGTAAAACTTTTTTTAAATTTTTTTTACACTAATGTTACAACAGATATGAGTGGTGGCACTGAGGATGGAAGTAGGCACAGTATTTGCTGTGAGCCTGACACACAGGCTGGCACTAGTGACAGGCAGGCTGGCCTGGCAACTAAAATTAAATAACACTAGCAGACTGATGTAAAAGTTTTTTTTTTTTCAAAATTACACTAATGTTACAACAGATATGAGTGGTGGCAATGAGGATGGAAGTAGGCAAAGTATATGCTGTAAGCCTGACACACAGGCTTGCACTAGTGGCAGGCTGGCCTGGCAACTAAAATTAAATAACACTAGCAGACTGATATAAAAGTTTTTTTTTAACAAATTTACACTAATGTTACAACAGATATAAGTGGTGGCACTGAGGATGGAAGTAGCCACAGTATATGCTGTGAGCCTGACACACAGGCTGGCACTAGTGGCAGGCTGGCCTGGCAACTAAAATTAAATAACACTAGCAGACTGATGTAAAAGTTTTTTTAAAACAATTTACACTAATGTTACAACAGATATGAATGGTGGCACTGAGGATAGAAGTAGGCACAGTATATGCTGTGAGCCTGACACACAGGCTGGCACTAGTGGCAGGCAGGCTGGCCTGGCAACTAAAATTAAATAACACTAGCAGACTGATGTAAAAGTTTTTTTTTCATAAATTTACACTAATGTTACAACAGATATGAGTGGTGGCACAGAAATGGAAGTAGGCACAGTATATGCTGTGAGCCTGACACACATGCTGGCACTTAGTGGCAGGCTGACCTTGCAACTAAAATTAAATAACACTAGCAGACTGATGTAAAAGTTTTTTTTTTTTATAAATTTACACTAATGTTAGAAAAGATATGAGTGGTGGCACTGAGGATGGAAGTAGGCACAGTATATGCTGTGAGCCTGACACACAGGCTGGCACTAGTGGCAGGCTGGCCTGGCAACCAAAATTAAATAACACTAGCAGACTGATGTAAAAGTTTTTTTAAAAAAAATTTACACTAATGTTACAACAGATATGAGTGGTGACACTGAGGAAGTAGGCACAGTATATGCTGTGAGCCTGACACACAGGCTGGCACTAGTGGCAGGCTGGCCTGGCAACTAAAATTAAATAACACTAGCAGACTGATGTAAAAGTTTTTTTTTTTTTTATAAATTTACACTAATGTTAGAAAATATATGAGTGGTGGCACTGAGGATGGAAGTAGGCACAGTATATGCTGTGAGCCTGACACACAGGCTGGCACTAGTGGCAGGCTGGCCTGGCAACTAAAATTAAATAACACTAGCAGACTGATGTAAAAGTTTTTTTTTTTATAAATTTAAACTAATGTTAGAAAAGATATGAGTGGTGGCACTGAGGATGGAAGTAGGCACAGTATATGCTGTGAGCCTGACACACAGGCTGGCACTAGTGGCAGGCTGGCCTGGCAACCAAAATTAAATAACACTAGCAGACTGATGGAAAAGTTTTTTTTTTTTTAAAAATTACACTAATGTTACAACTGATATGAGTGGTGACACTGAGGAAGTAGGCACAGTATATGCTGTGAGTCTGACACACAGGCTGGCACTAGTGGCAGGCTGGCCTGGCAACTAAAATTAAATAACACTAGCAGACTGATGTAAAAGTGTTTTTTTTTTATAAATTTACACTAATGTTAGAAAACATATGAGTGGTGGCACTGAGGATGGAAGTAGGCACAGTATATGCTGTGAGCCTGACACACAGGCTCGCACTAGTGGCAAGCTGGCCTGGCAACTAAAATTAAATAACACTAGCAGACTGATGTAAAAAAAAAATTAAAAAAAAATTACACTTATGTTACACCAGATATGAGTGGTGGCACTGAGGATGGAATGTGGCACTGAGGATGGAAGTAGGCACAGTATATGGCACTAGTGGCAGGCAGGCTGGCCTGGCAACTAAAATTAAATAACACTAGCAGACTGATGTAAAAGTTTTTTTTTCTCAAAATTACACTAATGTTACAACAGATATGAGTGGTGGCAATGATGATGGAAGTAGGCACAGTATATGCTGTGAGCCTGACACACAGGCTGGCACTAGTGGCAGGCTGGCCTGGCAACTAAAATTAAATAACACTAGCAGACTGATATAAAAGTTTTTTTTCACAAATTTACACTACTGTTACAACAGATATGAGTGGTGGCACTGAGGAAGTTGGCATAGTATATGCTGTGAGCCTGACACACAGGCTGGCACTAGTGGCAGGCTGGCCTGGCAACTAAAATTAAATAACACTAGCAGACTGATGTAAAAGTGTTTTTTTTTATAAATGTACACTAATGTTACAACAGATATGAGTGGTGGCACTGAGGATGGAAGTAGGCACAGTATATGCTGTGAGCCTGACACACAGGCTGGCACTAGTGGTAGGCTGGCCTGGCAACCAAAATGAAATAACACTAGCAGACTGATGGAAAAGTTTTTTTTAAAAAAAAATTACACTAATGTTACAACAGATATGAGTGGTGACACTGAGGAAGTAGGCACAGTATATGCTGTGAGTCTGACACACAGGCTGGCACTAGTGGTAGGCTGGCCTGGCAACTAAAATTAAATAACACTAGCAGACTGATGTAAAAGTTTTTTTTTTTTATAAATTTACACTAATGTTAGAAAACATATGAGTGGTGGCACTGAGGATGGAAGTAGGCACAGTATATGCTGTGAGCCTGACACACAGGCTCGCACTAGTGGCAAGCTGGCCTGGCAACTAAAATTAAATAACACTAGCAGACTGATGTAAAAAAAAAATTAAAAAAAAAGTACACTAATGTTACACCAGATATGAGTGGTGGCACTGAGGATGGAATGTGGCACTGAGGATGGAAGTAGGCACAGTATATGGCACTAGTGGCAGGCAGGCTGGCCTGGCAACTAAAATTAAATAACACTAGCAGACTGATGTAAAAGATTTTTTAAAAAAAATGTACACTAATGTTACAACAGATATGAGTGGTGGCACTGAGGATGGAAGTAGGCACAGTATATGTTGTGAGCCTGACACACAGGCTGGCACTAGTGGCAGGCAGGCTGGCCTGGCAACTAAAATTAAATAACACTAGCAGACTGATGTAAAAGTTTTTTTAAAAAAAAGTTACACTAATGTTACAACAGATATGAGTGGTGGCACTGAGGATGGAAGTAGGCACAGTATATTCTGTGAGCCTGACACACAGGCTGGCACTAGTGGCAGGCTGGCCTGGCAATTAAATTAAATAACACTAGCAGACTGATGTAAAAGTTTAAAAAAAAAATTACACTAATGTTACAACAGATATGATTGGTGGCAATGAGGAAGTTGGCACAGTATATGCTGTGAGCCTGACACACAGGCTGGCACTAGTGGCAGGCTGGCCTGGCAACTAAAATTAAATAACACTAGCAGACTGATGTAAAAGTTTTTTTTTTTTTTTTTTTAAATTACACTAATGTTACAACAGATATGAGTGGTGGCACTGAGGAAGTTGGCATAGTATATGCTGTGAGCCTGACACACAGGCTGGCACTAGTGGCAGGCTGGCCTGGCAACTAAAATTAAATAACACTAGCAGACTGATGTAAAAGTGTTTTTTTTATAAATTTACACTAATGTTACAACAGATATGAGTGGTGGCACTGAGGAAGTAGGCACAGTATATGCTGTGAGCCTGACACACAGGCTGGCACTAGTGGTAGGCTGGCCTGGCAACTAAAATTAAATAACACTAGCAGACTGATGTAAAAGTTTTTTTAAAAAAAATTTACACTAATATTACAACAGATATGAGTGGTGGCACTGAGGATGGAAGTAGGCACAGTATATGCTGTGAGCCTGACACACAGGCTGGCACTAGTGGCAGGCAGGCTGGCCTGGCAACTAAAATTAAATAACACTAGCAGACTGATGTAAACATTTTTTTTTTTTATAAATTTACACTAATGTTAGAAAAGATATGAGTGGTGGCACAGAGGATGGAAGTAGGCACAGTATATGCTGTGAGCCTGACACACAGGCTGGCACTAGTGGCAGGCTGGCCTGGCAACTAAAATTAAATAACACTAGCAGACTGATGTAAAAGTTTTTTTAAAAAAATTTACACTAATGTCACGAAAGATATGAGTGGTGGCACTGAGGATGGAAGTAGGCACATTATATGCTGTGAGGCTGACACACAGGCTGGTGGCACTAGTGGCAGGCTGGCCTGGCAACTAAAATTAAATAACACTAGCAGACTGATGTAAAAGTTTTTTTTTTTATAAATTTACACTAATGTTAGAAAAGATATGAGTGGTGGCACAGAGGATGGAAGTAGGCACAGTATATGCTGTGAGGCTGACACACAGGCTGGTGGCATTAGTGGCAGCCTGGCCTGGCAACTAAAATTAAATAACACTAGCAGACTGATGTAAAAAAAAAAAATTAAAAAAATTTACACTAATGTTACAACAGATATGAGTGGTGGCACTGAGGATGGAAGTAGGCACAATATATGCTGTGAGCCTGACACACAGGCTGGCAATAGGGGCAGGCTGGCCTGACAACTAAAATTAAATAACACTAGCAGACTGATGTAAAAGTATTTTTTTTAAAAAAGTTACACTGATGTTACAACAGATATGAGTGGTGGCACTGAGGATGGAAGTAGGCACAGTATATTCTGTGAGCCTGACACACAGGCTGGCACTAGTGGCAGGCTGGCCTGGCAATTAAATTAAATAACACTAGCAGACTGATGTAAAAGTTTAAAATAAAAATTACACTAATGTTACAACAGATTTTATTGGTGGCAATGAGGAAGTTGGCACAGTATATGCTGTGAGCCTGACACACAGGCTGGCACTAGTGGCAGGCTGGCCTGGCAACTAAAATTAAATAACACTAGCAGACTGATGTAAAAGTTTTTGTTTTTTTTAAAAAATTACACTAATGTTACAACAGATATGAGTGGTGGCACTGAGGAAGTTGGCATAGTATATGCTGTGAGCCTGACACACAGGCTGGCACTAGTGGCAGGCTGGCCTGGCAACTAAAATTAAATAACACTAGCAGACTGATGTAAAAGTGTTTTTTTTATAAATGTACACTAATGTTACAACAGATATGAGTGGTGGCACTGAGGATGGAAGTAGGCACAGTATATGCTGTGAGCCTGACACACAGGCTGGCACTAGTGGTAGGCTGGCCTGGCAACTAAAATTAAATAACACTAGCAGACTGATGTAAAAGTTTTTTTTTAAAAAAAATTACACTAATGTTACAACAGATATGAGTGGTGGCACTGAGGATGGAAGTAGGCACAATATATGCTGTGAGCCTGACACACAGGCTGGCACTAGTGGCAGGCAGGCTGGCCTGGCAACTAAAATTAAATAACACTAGCAGACTGATGTAAACATTTTTTTTCTTTATAAATTTACACTAATGTTAGAAAAGATATGAGTGGTGGCACTGAGGATGGAAGTAGGCATAGTATATGCTGTGAGCCTGACACACAGGCTGGCACTTAGTGGCAGGCTGACCTTGCAACTAAAATTAAATAACACTAGCAGACTGATGTAAAAGTTTTTTTTAAAAAAAATTACACTAATGTTACAACAAATATGATTGGTGGCAATTAGGATGGAAGTAGGCACAGTATATGCTGTGATCCTGACACACAGGCTGGCACTAGTGGCAGGCTGGCCTGGCAACTAAAATTAAATAACACTAGCAGACTGATGTAAAAGTTTTTTAAAAAAATAATTACACTAATGTTACAAAAGATATGAGTGGTGAAACTGAGGAAGTAGGCACAGTATATGCTGTGAGCCTGACACACAGGCTGGCACTAGTGGCAGGCTGGCCTGGCAACTAAAATTAAATAACACTAGCAGACTGATGTAAAAGTTTTTTTTTTATAAATTTACACTAATGTTAGAAAAGATATGAGTGGTGGCACTGAGGATGGAAGTAGGCACAGTATATGCTGTGAGCCTGACACACAGGCTGGCACTAATGGCAGGCTGGCCTGGCAACCAAAATTAAATAACACTAGCAGACTGATGTAAAAGTTTTTAAAAAAAAAAATTACACTAATGTTACAACAGATATGAGTGGTGACACTGAGGAAGTAGGCACAGTATATGCTGTGAGCCTGACACACAGGCTGGCACTAGTGGCAGGCTGGCCTGGCAACTAAAATTAAATAACACTAGCAGACTGATGTAAAAGTTTTTTTTTTTTTTTATAAATTTACACTAATGTTAGAAAATATATGAGTGGTGGCACTGAGGATGGAAGTAGGCACAGTATATGCTGTGAGCCTGACACACAGGCTGGCACTAGTGGCAGGCTGGCCTGGCAACTAAAATTAAATAACACTAGCAGACTGATGTAAAAGTTTTTTTTTTTTTATAAATTTACACTAATGTTAGAAAACATATGAGTGGTGGCACTGAGGATGGAAGTAGGCACAGTATATGCTGTGAGCCTGACACACAGGCTCGCACTAGTGGCAAGCTGGCCTGGCAACTAAAATTAAATAACACTAGCAGACTGATGTAAAAAATAAAATAAAAAAAAATTACACTAATGTTACACCAGATATGAGTGGTGGCACTGAGGATGGAATGTGGCACTGAGGATGGAAGTAGGCACAGTATATGGCACTAGTGGCAGGCAGGCTGGCCTGGCAACTAAAATTAAATAACACTAGCAGACTGATGTAAAAGTTTTTTTTTCTCAAAATTACACTAATGTTACAACAGATATGAGTGGTGGCAATGATGATGGAAGTAGGCACAGTATATGCTGTGAGCCTGACACACAGGCTGGCACTAGTGGCAGGCTGGCCTGGCAACTAAAATTAAATAACACTAGCAGACTGATGTAAAAGTTTTTTTTTAAAAAATGTACACTAATGTTACAACAGATATGAGTGGTGGCACTGAGGATGGAAGTAGGCACAGTATATGTTGTGAGCCTGACACACAGGCTGGCACTAGTGGCAGGCAGGCTGGCCTGGCAACTAAAATTAAATAACACTAGCAGACTGATGTAAAAGTTTTTTTTAAAAAAAAGTTACACTAATGTTACAACAGATATGAGTGGTGGCACTGAGGATGGAAGTAGGCACAGTATATACTGTGAGCCTGACACACAGGCTGGCACTAGTGGCAGGCTGGCCTGGCAATTAAATTAAATAACACTAGCAGACTGATGTAAAAGTTTTAAAAAAAATTACACTAATGTTACAACAGATATGATTGGTGGCAATGAGGAAGTTGGCACAGTATATGCTGTGAGCCTGACACACAGGCTGGCACTAGTGGCAGGCTGGCCTGGCAACTAAAATTAAATAACACTAGCAGACTGATGTAAAAGTTTTTGTTTTTTTAAAAAAATTACACTAATGTTACAACAGATATGAGTGGTGGCACTGAGGAAGTTGGCATAGTATATGCTGTGAGCCTGACACACAGGCTGGCACTAGTGGCAGGCTGGCCTGGCAACTAAAATTAAATAACACTAGCAGACTGATGTAAAAGTTTTTTTTAAAAAAATTTACACTAATGTTACAACAGATATGAGTGGTGGCACTGAGGATGGAAGTAGGCACAGTATATGCTGTGAGCCTGACACACAGGCTGGCACTAGTGGCAGGCAGGCTGGCCTGGCAACTAAAATTAAATAACACTAGCAGACTGATGTAAACATTTTTTTTTTTTATAAATTTACACTAATGTTAGAAAAGATATGAGTGGTGGCACTGAGGATGGAAGTAGGCATAGTATATGCTGTGAGCCTGACACACAGGCTGGCACTAGTGGCAGGCTGGCCTGGCAACTAAAATTAAATAACACTAGCAGACTGATGTAAAAGTTTTTTTAAAAAAATTTACACTAATGTCACGAAAGATATGAGTGGTGGCACTGAGGATGGAAGTAGGCACATTATATGCTGTGAGGCTGACACACAGGCTGGTGGCACTAGTGGCAGGCTGGCCTGGCAACTAAAATTAAATAACACTAGCAGACTGATGTAAAAGTTTTTTTTTTTATAAATTTACACTAATGTTAGAAAAGATATGAGTGGTGGCACAGAGGATGGAAGTAGGCACAGTATATGCTGTGAGCCTGACACACAGGCTGGCACTAGTGGCAGGCTGGCCTGGCAACTAAAATTAAATAACACTAGCAGACTGATGTAAACATTTTTTTTTTTTATAAATTTACACTAATGTTAGAAAAGATATGAGTGGTGGCACTGAGGATGGAAGTAGGCATAGTATATGCCGTGAGCCTGACACACAGGCTGGCAGTAGTGGCAGGCTGGTCTGGCAACTAAAATTAAATAACACTAGCAGACTGATGTAAAAGTTTTTTTAAAAAAATTTACACTAATGTCACGAAAGATATGAGTGGTGGCACTGAGGATGGAAGTAGGCACATTATATGCTGTGAGGCTGACACACAGGCTGGTGGCACTAGTGGCAGGCTGGCCTGGCAACTAAAATTAAATAACACTAGCAGACTGATGTAAAAGTTTTTTTTTTTATAAATTTACACTAATGTTAGAAAAGATATGAGTGGTGGCACAGAGGATGGAAGTAGGCACAGTATATGCTGTGAGCCTGACACACAGGCTGGCAATAGGGGCAAGCTGGCCTGACAACTAAAATTGAATAATACTAGCAGACTGATGTAAAAGTATTTTTTTTTTAAAAGTTACACTAATGTTACAACAGATATGAGTGGTGGCACAGAGGATGGAAGTAGGCACAGTATATGCTGTGAGGCTGACACACAGGCTGGTGGCACTAGTGGCAGGCTGGCCTGGCAACTAAAATTAAATAACACTAGCAGACTGATGTAAACATTTTTTTTTTTTATAAAATCTACACTAATGTTACAACAGATATGAGTGGTGGCACTGAGGCTGGCAGTGGCAGGCTGGCCTGGCAACTGAAATTAGATTACACTAGCAAACTGATGTAAAAGTTTTTTTAAAAAAAAGTTACACTAATGTTACACCAGATAGGAGTGGTGGCACAGAGGATGGAAGTAGGCACAGTATATGCTGTGAGGCTGACACACAGGCTGGTGGCACTAGTGGCAGGCTGGCTGGCCTGGCAACTAAAATTAAATAACACTAGCAGACTGATGTAATTTTTTATTTTTTTTTATAAATTTACACTAATGTTAGAAAATATATGAGTGGTGGCACAGAGGATGGAAGTAGGCACAGTATATGCTGTGAGGCTGACACACAGGCTGGTGGCACTAGTGGCAGGCTGGTCTGGCAACTAGAATTAAATAACACTAGCAGACTGATGTAAAAGTTTTTTTTAAAAAAAATGTACACTAATGTTACACCAGATATGAGTGGCGGCACTGAGTAATTAGGCACAGTATATGCTGTGAGCCTGACACACAGGCTGGCAGTGGCAGGCTGGTCTGGCAACTAAAATTAAATAACACTAGCAGACTGATGTAAAAGTTTTTTTTTCATAAATTTACACTAATGTTACAACAGATATGAGTGGTGGCACAGAGGATGGAAGTAGGCACAGTATATGCTGGGAGCCTGACACACATGCAGGCACTTAGTGGCAGGCTGACCTTGCAACTAAAATTAAATAACACTAGCAGACTGATATAAAAGTTTTTTTTTTTTTTTAAATTTACACTAATGTTACACCAGATATGAGTGGTGGCACTGAGGCTGGCAGTGGCAGGCTGGCCTGGCAACTGAAATTAGATTACACTAGCAGACTGATGTAAAAGTTTTTTTAAAAAAAATTACACTAATGTTACACCAGATATGAGTGGTGGCACTGAGCAGCAATTAGGCACAGTATATGCTATGAGCCTGACACACAGGCCTGCTGGCAACTGAAATTAGATTACACTAGCAAACTGATGTAAAGTTTTTTTGTTTTTTTTTAATTTACACTAATGTTACACCAGATATGAGTGGTGGCAGTGAGCAGGTAGGCACAGTATATGCTGTGAGCCTCACACACAGAGGGGTAGTTATCAACGTGTCTACCTCAAATACGCTGGAATTCCGCAGCGTATTTGAGGAAAGGCTGATTCGCCTTAGTTATCAAGCCCTAGATACCAGCAAAAGTAGAATTTTGTGATGTAAGCTTCGATCAGCCGGACTCAGTCCGACACAGATCGATTCTTACGTCACTCCAGATGTTCCGCACACAAGTGCGGCACAATCTGACTACTTTTGCTAGTTATCAAAAAACTAGCAGGTACGCTCAGCACTTTTCCGGCCCAGCGTACCTGGTTTTCAAACCGCCGCCCTGGAGGCGGCAGATCCCATAGGAATCAATGGGAGTCTGACCATAGCGAAAGTTCATGTTCGCTGCTGCCCGACATCCCGTTGATTCCTATGGGAGCTGTCTGCACCTAACACCCTAACATGTACCCCGAGTCTAAACACCCCTAATATGCCCTCCTACACCGCCGCAACTAAATAAATGTATTACCCCCTAAACCGCCACTCCCGGAGCCCACCGCAACTATAATAAAGTTATTAACCCCTAAACCGCCGCTCCCGGAGCCCACCGCCACCTACATTATACCTAGTAACCCCTAAACCGCCGCTCCCGGACCCCGCCGCAACTATAATAAACTTATTAACCCCTAAACCGCCGCTCCCGGACCTCGCCGCCACTATAATAAACTTATTAACCCCTAAACCGCCACTCCCGGACCCCGCCGCCACCTATATTAAACTTATTAACCCCTAATCTGTCCCCCCTACACCGTCGCCACCTATAATACATTTATTAACCCCTATCCTGCCCCCCCTACACCGCCGCCACTGTAATAAAATTATTAATCCCTAAGTCTAACCCTAACACCCCCCTAACTTAAATATTAATTAAATACATCTAAATAATATTTATCTTATTAACTAAGTTAATCCTATTTAAAACTAAATACTTACCTTTAAAATAAACCATAATATAGCTACAATATAAATAATAATTATATTGTAGCTATCTTAGGATTTTTTTTTTATTTTACAGGCAACTTTCAATTTATTTTAACTAGGTACAATAGCTATTAAATAGTTATTAACTATTTAATAGCTACCTAGTTAAAATAAAGAGAAATTTACCTGTAAAATAAATCCTAACCTAAGTTACAATTACACCTAACACTACACTATACTTTAATAAATTAATCCTATTTAAAACTAAATACTTACCTGTAAAATAAACCCTAAGATAGCTACAATGTAATTAATAATTACATTGTAGCTATTTTAGGATTTATATTTATTTTACAGGTAACTTTGTATTTATTTTAGCTAGTTAGAATAGTTATTAAATAGTTATTAACTATTTAATAACTATCTAGCTAAAAGAAATACAAAATTACCTGTAAAATAAATCCTAACCTAAGTTACAATTAAACCTAACACTAAACTATCATTACATTAATTAAATTAATTACCTACAAATAACTACAATTAAATACAATTAAATAAACTAACTAAAGTACAAAAAATAAAAAAAGCTAAGTTACAAAAATTAAAAAAAATAAGTTACAAACATTTAACAAATATTACAACAATTTTAAGCTACTTACACCTAATCTAAGCCCCCTAATAAAATAACAAAGCCCCCCAAAATAAAAAAAATGCCATACCCTATTCTAAATTAAAAAGTTACCAGCTCCTTTACCTTACCAGCCATTAAAAGGGCCTTTTGCGGGGCATGCCCCAAAGAAAACAGCTCTTTTGCCTGTAAAAGAAAAATACAACCCCCCCAACATTAAAACCCACTACCCACATACCCCTAATCTAACCCAAACCCCCCTTAAATAAACCTAACACTACCCCCCTGAAGATCATCCTACCTTGAGTCGTGTTCAGCCAGCCGACCACAGATGGAACCGAAGAGGAGATCCGGAGCGGCAGAAGTCATCATCCAAGGGGCGCTGAAGAAATCTTCCATCCGATGAAGTCATCATCCAGGCGGCGCTGAAGAGGTCTTCGATCCGATAGAAGTCTTCATCCAGGCGGCGTCTTCAATCTTCATCCATCCGGAGCGGAGCCATCTTCCGACGAGCCTACGCGGATCCATCCTCTTCTTCCCGACGACTAACGACGAATGACGGTACCTTTAAGTGACGTCATCCAAAATGGCGTCACTCGAATTCCAATTGGCTGATAGGATTCTATCAGCCAATCGGAATTAAGGTAGAAAAATCTGATTGGCTGATTCAATCAGCCAATCAGATTCAAGTTCAATCCAATTGGCTGATTGGTTCAGCCAATCGGATTGAACTTGAATCTGATTGGCTGATTCTATCAGCCAATCAGATTTTTCTACCTTAATTCCGATTGGCTGATAGAATCCTATCAGCCAATCAGAATTCGAGTGACGCCATCTTGGATGACGTCACTTAAAGGTACCGTCATTCGTCGTTAGTCGTCGGGAAGAAGAGGATGGATCCGCGTAGGCTCGTCGGAAGATGGCTCCGCTCCGCTCCGGATGGATGAAGATTGAAGACGCCGCCTGGATGAAGACTTCTATCGGATCGAAGACCTCTTCAGCGCCGCCTGGATGATGACTTCATCGGATGGAAGATTTCTTCAGTGCCCCTTGGATGATGACTTCTGCTGCTCCGGATCTCCTCTTCGGTTCCATCGGTGGTCGGCTGGCTGAACACGACTCAAGGTAGGATGATCTTCAGGGGGGTAGTGTTAGGTTTATTTAAGGGGGGTTTGGGTTAGATTAGGGGTATGTGGGTGGTGGGTTTTAATGTTGGGGGGGTTGTATTTTTCTTTTACAGGCAAAAGAGCTGTTTTATTTGGGGCATGCCCCGCAAAAGGCCCTTTTAAGGGCTGGTAAGGCAAAATAGCTGTTTACTTTTTAATGTAGAATAGGGTAGGGAATTTTTTTTATTTTGGGGGGCTTTGTTATTTTATTAGGGGGCTTAGATTAGGTGTAAGTAGCTTAAAATTGTTGTAATATTTTTGAAATGTTTGTAACTTATTTGTTTTATTTTTTGTAACTTAGCTTTTTTTATTTTTTGTACTTTAGTTAGTTTATTTAATTGTATTTAATTGTAGTTATTTGTATGTAATTAATTTAATTAATTTAATGATAGTGTAGTGTTAGGTTTAATTGTAACTTAGGTTAGGATTTATTTTACAGGTAATTTTGTATTTCTTTTAGCTAGGTAGTTATTAAATAGTTAATAACTATTTAATAACTATTCTAACTGGCTAAAATAAATACAAAGTTACCTGTAAAATAAATATAAATCCTAAAATAGCTACAAAGTAATTATTAATTACATTGTAGCTATCTTAGGCCTAGATTTAGAGTTGGGCGGTAGCCGTCAAAACCAGCGTTAGAGGCTCCTAACGCTGGTTTTGGGCTACCGCCGGTATTTAGAGTCAGTCATTAAAGGGTCTAACGCTTACTTTCCAGCCGCGACTTTTGCATACCGCAGATCCCCTTACGTCATTTGCGTATCCTATCTTTTCAATGGGATCTTTCTAACGCCGGTATTTAGAGTCGTGGCTGAAGTGAGCGAAATCTGACGACAAAACTCCAGCCGCAGAAAAAAGTCAGTAGTTAAGAGCTTTCTGGGCTAACGCTGGATTATAAAGCTCTTAACTACTGTGCTCTAAAGTACACTAACACCCATAAACTACCTATGTACCCCTAAACCGAGGTCCCCCCACATCGCCGCCACTCGATTACATTTTTTTAACCCCTAATCTGCCGACCGCCACCTACGTTATACTTATGTACCCCTAATCTGCTGCCCCTAACACCGCCGACCCCTATATTATATTTATTAACCCCTAACCTGCCCCCCACAACGTCGTCGCCAGCTACCTACAATAATTAACCCCTAATCTGCCGACCGCAAAGCTCCGCCACCTACGTTATCCTTATGTACCCCTAATCTGCTGCCCCTAACACCGCCGACCCCTATATTATATTTATTAACCCCTAATCTGCCCCCCTCAACGTCGCCTCCACCTGCCTAAACTTATTAACCCCTAATCTGCCGAGCGGACCGCACCGCTACTATAATAAAGTTATTAACCCCTAATCCGCCTCACTAATCCTATAATAAATAGTATTAACCCCTAATCTGCCCTCCCTAACATCGCCGACACCTAACTTCAATTATTAACCCCTAATCTGCCGACCGAATCTCGCCGCTACTGTAATAAATGTATTAACCCCTAAAGCTAAGTCTAACCCTAACACTAACACCCCCCTAAGTTAAATATAATTTAAATCTAACGAAATAAATGAACTCTTATTAAATAAATTATTCCTATTTAAAGCTAAATACTTACCTGTAAAATAAACCCTAATATAGCTACAATATAAATTATAATTATATTATAGCTATTTTAGGATTTATATTTATTTTACAGGTAACTTGGTATTTATTTTAACCAGGTACAATAGCTATTAAATAGTTAAGAACTATTTAATAGCTAAAATAGTTAAAATAATTACAAAATTACCTGTAAAATAAATCCTAACCTAAGTTACAATTAAACCTAACACTACACTATCAATAAATAAATTAAATAAACTACCTACAATTATCTACAATTAAACCTAACACTACACTATCAATAAATAAATTAAATACAATTCCTACAAATAAATACAATTAAATAAACTAACTAAAGTACAAAAAATAAAAAAGAACTAAGTTACAAAAAATAAAAAAATATTTACAAACATTAGAAAAATATTACAACAATTTTAAACTAATTACACCTACTCTAAGCCCCCTAATAAAATAACAAAGACCCCCAAAATAAAAAAATGCCCTACCCTATTCTAAATTACAAAAGTTCAAAGCTCTTTTACCTTACCAGCCCTTAAAAGGACCTTTTGTGGGGCATGCCCCAAAGAATTCAGCTTTTTTTCCTGTAAAAAAAAAACATACAATACCTCCCCCCAACATTACAACCCACCATCCACATACCCCTAATCTAACCCAAACCCCCCTTAAATAAACCTAACACTAAGCCCCTGAAGATCTTCCTACCTTGTCTTCACCTCGCCGGGTATCACACCGATCCGTCCTGGCTCCGATGTCTTGATCCAAGCCCAAGCGGGGGCTAGAAATCCATCATCCGGCGGCTGAAGAGGTCCAGAAGAGGCTCCAAAGTCTTCATCCTATCCGGGAAGAAGAGGCGATCCGGACCGGCAACCATCTTGATCCAAGCAGCATCTTCTATCTTCATCCGATGACGACCGGCTCCATCTTGAAGACCTCCACCGCGGACCCATCTTCTTCTTCCGACGACTTCCCGACGAATGACGGTTCCTTTAAGGGACGTCATCCAAGATGGCGTCCCTCGAATTCCGATTGGTTGATATGATTCTATCAGCCAATCGGAATTAAGGTAGGAAAATTCTGATTGGCTGATGGAATCAGCCAATCAGAATCAAGTTCAATCCGATTGGCTGATCCGATCAGCCAATCAGATTGAGCTTGCATTCTATTGGCTGATCGAAACAGCCAATAGAATGCGAGCTCAATCTGATTGGCTGATTGAATCAGCCAATCAGATTGAACTTGATTCTGATTGGCTGATTCCATCAGCCAATCAGAATTTTCCTACCTTAATTCCGATTGGCTGATAGAATCCTATCAGCCAATCGGAATTCCAGGGACGCCATCTTGGATGACGTCCCTTAAAGGAACCGTCATTCGTCGGGAAGTCGTCAGAAGAAGAAGATGGGTCCGCGGTGGAGGTCTTCAAGATGGAGCCGGTCGTCATCGGATGAAGATAGAAGATGCCGCTTGGATCAAGATGGTTGCCGTTCTGGATCGCCTCTTCTTCCCGGATAGGATGAAGACTTTGGAGCCTCTTCTGGACCTCTTCAGCCGCAGGATTATGGATGTCTAGCCCCCGCTTGGGTTGGATGAAGATATCAGAGCCAGGACCGATCGCTGAACCCGGTGAGGTGAAGACAAGGTAGGAAGATCTTCAGGTGCTTAGTGTTAGGTTTATTTAAGGGGGGTTTGGGTTAGATTAGGGGTATGTGGGTGGTGGGTTGTAATGTGGGGGGGGTATTGTATGTTTTTTTTTACAGGCAAAAGAGCTGAATTCTTTGGGGCATGCCCCACAAAAGGTCCTTTTAAGGGCTGGTAAGGTAAAAGAGCTTTGAACTTTTGTAATTTAGAATAGGGTAGGGCATTTTTTTATTTTGGGGGTCTTTGTTATTTTATTAGGGGGCTTAGAGTATGTGTAATTAGTTTAAAATTGTTGTAATTTTTTTCTAATGTTTGTAAATATTTTTTTATTTTTTGTAACTTAGTTCTTAAAATATAGCTACAATATAATTATAATTTATATTGTAGCTATATTAGGGTTTATTTTACAGGTAAGTATATAGCTTTAAATAGGAATAATTTATTTAATAAGAGTTAATTTATTTCATTAGATTTAAATTATATTTAATTTAGGGGGGTGTTAGGGTTAAAGTTAGACTTAGCTTTAGGGGTTAATAAATTTATTAGAGTAGCGGTGAGCTCCTGTCGGCAGATTAGGGGTTAATACTTGAAGTTAGGTGTCGGCAATGTTAGGGAGGGCAGATTAGGGGTTAATACTATTTATTATAGGGTTATTGAGGCGGGAGTGAGGCGGATTAGGGGTTAATACATTTATTATAGTAGCGCTCAGGTCCGGTCGGCAGATTAGGGGTTAATAAGTGTAGTTAGGTGGAGGCGACGTTGGGGGCGGCAGATTAGGGGTTAATAAATATAATATAGGGGTCGGCGATGTTAGGGCAGCAGATTAGGGGTACATAGGGTTAATGTAGGTGGCGGGGGTGTACGGAGCGGCAGATTAGGGGTTAAATATAATATGCAGCGGTCAGCGATAGCGGGGGCGGCAGATTAGGGGTTAATAAGTGTAAGGTTAGGGGTGTTTAGACTCGGGGTACATGTTAGGGTGTTAGGTGCAGACGTAGGAAGTGTTTCCCCATAGAAAACAATGGGGCTGCGTTAGGAGCTGAACGCGGCTTTTTTGCAGGTGTTAGTTTTTTTTTCAGCTCAAACAGCCCCATTGTTTTCTATGGGGGAATCGTGCACGAGCACGTTTTTGAAGCTGGCCGCGTCCGTAAGCACCGCTGGTATAGAGAGTTGAAGTTGCGGTAAATATGCTATACGCTCCTTTTTTGGAGCCTAACGCAGCCCTTCTGTGAACTCTAAATACCAGCGGTATTTAAAAGGTGCGGCTAGAAAAAAGCATGCGTAGCTAACGCACCCCTTTGGCCGCAAAACTCTAAATCTAGGCGTTAGGGTTTATTTTACAGGTAAATTTCTCTTTATTTTAGCTAGGTAAGCTATTAAATAGTTAATAACTATTTAATAGCTATTGTACCTAGTTAAAATAAATTGAAAGTTGCCTGTAAAATAAAAATAAATCCTAAGATAGCTACAATATAATTATTATTTATATTGTAGCTATATTAGGGTTTATTTTAAAGGTAAGTATTTAGTTTTAAATAGGATTAATTTAGTTAATAAGAGTTAAATTTATTTAGATGTATTTAATTAATATTTAAGTTAGGGGGGTGTTAGTGTTACTGTTAGACTTAGGTTTAGGGGTTAATAATTTTATTACAGTGGTGGCGGTATGGGGGGGCAGGATAGGGGTTAATAAATTTATTATAGGTGGCGACGGTGTAGGGGGGGCAGGATAGGGGTTAATAAGTTTAATATAGGTTGCGGCGGGGTCCGGGAGCGGCGGTTTAGGGGTTAATACGTTTATAAGAGTTGCGGCGGGGTCTAGGAGCGGCGGTTTAGGGGTTAGTAACTTTATTTAGTTGTGGGGGGCTCCGGGTGCGCCGGTATAGGGGGTAGAACAGTGTAGTTAGTGTGAGTGCTTAGTGACAGGGGTATCAATAAAGCTGTCAAAAAGCCGAAGAGCAGCGAGATCGGATGAGTGATAAATATCACAATCCGCTGCTCATCGCCCCGTACTTGGTGCGCGGCTTTTTGACAGCTTTTTTGATAACTTAGGCGAACGTATTCAGGTCTGCGGCGGCAATGGTAGGCGAGCTTAGGCGGGCGTATTGGACCGGCGAAGGCAGGTAAAGTAGACGGCTTGATAACTACCCCTCACAGGCTGACAGGCAGGCAAATGCAATTAGATTACAAAAAAAAACAACAAAAAAAAACGACTGAAGTTCTATCCCTAAAAAGGGCTTTTTGGGGTGCTGTCCTTACAGCAGAGATCAGATGAGTCCTTCAGGACTGTAGTGGACACTGAATACACTAGCCTAGCTATCAATTTCCCTATAAAATCACAAGCAGCAGCAGCAGCACTATCACTCCTCTCACTAAGAATGCAGGATCATAATGAATCTAAAATGGCTGCTGTCCAGGAGCTGGGAGGGTCTGGGAGGGAGTGTCTGCTGCTGATTGGCTGAAATGTGTCTGCCGACTGTGAGATACAGGGTCAAAGTTTACTCAATGATGACGAATGGGGGGCGGATCGAACATCCCATATGTTGCCCGCCGCGGTGAATGCGAACAAGCTAACGGCTAGATTTAGAGTTGGGCGGTAGCCGTCAAAACCAGCGTTAGAGGGTCCTAACGCTGGTTTTTACCACCCTCTGGTATTTGGAGTCAGTCAGGAAAGGGTCTAACGCTCACTTTCCAGCCGCGACTTTTCCATACCGCAGATCCCCCTACACCATTTGCGTATCCTATCTTTCCAATGGGATCTTTCTAACACCGGTATTTAGAGTCGTGGCTGAAGTGAGCGTTAGAAATCTAACGACAAAACTCCAGCCGCAGAAAAAAGTCAGTAGTTAAGAGATTTCTGGGCTAACGCCGGTTCATAAAGCTCTTAACTACTGTGCTCTAAAGTACACTAACACCTATAAACTACCTATGTACCCCTAAACCGAGGTCCCCCCACATCGCCGCCACTCTATTAAAAATTTTTAACCCCTAATCTGCCGACCGCACACCGCTGCCACCTACGTTATCCCTATGAACCCCTAATCTGCTGCCCCTAACACCACCGACCCCTATATTATATTTATTAACCCCTAATCTGCCCCCTTCAACGTCGCCTCCACCTGCCTACACTTATTAACCCCTAATCTGCCGAGCGGACCGCACCGCTACTATAATAAAGTTATTAACCCCTAATCCGCCTCACTCCCGCCTCAATAACCCTATAATAAATAGTATTAACCCCTAATCTGCCATCCCTAACATCGCCGACACCTAACTTCAAGTATTAAACCCTAATCTGCCGATCGGAGCTCACCGCTACTCTAATACATTTTTGAACCCCTAAAGCTAATTCTAACCCTAACCCTAACACCCCCCTAAGTTAAATATAATTTAAATCTAACGAAATAAATTAACTCTTATTAAATAACTTATTCCTATTTAAAGCTAAATACTTACCTGTAAAATAAATCCTAATATAGCTACAATATAAATTATAATTATATTATAGCTATTTTAGGATTTATATTTATTTTACAGGCAACTTTGTATTTATTTTAACCAGGTACAATAGCTATTAAATAGTTAAGAACTATTTAATAGCTAAAATAGTTAAAATAATTACAAATTTACCTGTAAAAGAAATCCTAACCTAAGTTACAATTAAACCTAACACTACACTATCAATAAATAAATTAAATAAACTACCTACAATTATCTACAATTAAACCTAACACTACACTATCAATAAATTAATTAAATACAATACCTACAAATAAATACAATGAAATAAACTAACTAAAGTACAAAAAATAAAAAAGAACTAAGTTACAAAAAATAAAAAAATATTTACAAACATTAAAAAAAAATATTACAACAATTTTAAACTAATTACACCTACTCTAAGCCCCCTAATAAAATAACAAAGCCCCCCAAAATAAAAAAATGCCTTACCCTATTCTAAATTAAAAAAGTTCAAAGCTCTTTTACCTTACCAGCCCTGAAAAGGGCCCTTTGCGGGGCATGCCCCAAGAAATACAGCTCTTTTGCCTGTAAAAAAAACACATACAATACCCCCCCCAACATTACAACCCACCACCCACATACCCCTAATCTAACCCAAACCCCCCTTAAATAAATCTAACACTAAGCCCCTGAAGATCTCCCTACCTTGTCTTCACCTCACCGGGTTCAGCGATCGGTCCAGAAGAGGGTCCGAAGTCTTGATCCAAGCGGCGGCTGAAGAACTCCATCATCGGGCTGAAGTCGGAAGTCCATCATCGGGATGAAGTCTTCTATCAAGCCGCATCTTCAATCTTCTTTATTCCGGAGCGGAGCGGAGCCATCTTCTTCCCAGCCGATGCGGAACATCCTCTTCAACCGACGCCTACTCGCCGAATGACGGTTCCTTTAAATCACGTCATCCAAGATGGCGTCCCTCGAATTCCGATTGGCTAATAGGATTCTATCAGCCAATCGGAATTAAGGTAGGAATATTCTGATTGGCTGATGGAATCAGCCAATCAGATTCAAGTTCAATCCGATTGGCTGATCCAATCAGCCAATCAGATTGAGCTTGCATTCTATTGGCTGATTATAGTAGCGGTGCGGTCCGCTCGGCAGATTAGGGGTTAATAAGTGTAGGCAGGTGAAGGCGACGTTGAAGGGGGCAGATTAGGGGTTAATAAATATAATATAGGGGTCGGCGGTGTTAGGGGCAGCAGATTAGGGGTACATAGCTATAATGTAGCTTGCGGCGGTATACGGAGCGGCAGATTAGGGGTTAAAAATAATATGCAGGGGTCATCGATAGCGGGGGCGGCAGATTAGGGATTAATAAGTGTAAGGTTAGGGGTGTTTAGACTCGGGGTACATGTTAGGGTGTTAGGTGCAGACTTAGGAAGTGTTTCCGCATAGCAAACAATGGGGCTGCGTTAGGAGCTGAACGCTGCTTTTTTGCAGGTGTTAGGTTTTTTTTTCAGCTCAAACAGCCCCATTGTTTCCTATGGGGAAATCGTACACGAGCACGTTTTTGAAGCTGGCCGCGTCCGTAAGCACCGCTGGTATCGAGAGTTGCAGTGGCGTTAAATTATGCTCTACGCTACTTTTTTGGAGCCTAACGCAGCCATTCTGTGAACTCTAAATACCAGCGGTATTTAAAAGGTGCGGGGGAAAAAAAGCACGCGTAGCTAACGCACCCCTTTGGCCGCAAAACTCTAAATCTAGGTGTAAGATCGCCGGGAACTGTTCTCCGGCAAACTGTTTGTGACATCACTATTAACATATAGTAACATGATGACCTATAGCAGAACGTGCAACATTAATTGATCTGTAAGCCAAACCAGCCTCAAATAAGGAAGTAAGATAGTTAATAACTTCATTCAAAGGGGCTGAAAAGGGATCCAGATTCCTGTTGTCGCACCAGCTAGACCATTTAGACCAGGAGGAAAGATAAAATTTTCTGGTTCCTGGTGCCCAAGAGTCTTGAAGGGGGAGTTTAGCTCCTGACGAAAGACCATCGGAGGACCAGGATCCCCTGAAATGTTCCAAGCAATAAGTTGAAGAGAGCCTTGAAGAACTAGTTCGTGGATTTCTCCTATGGGGTTTGTAAGGAGGTATTGTTGAAGAGGAATTAAAATTGGAGGAAGGAATGACATCTCCAGAAGAGAAGGGAACCAAGATTGGGTTGGCCACCAAAGGGTTATCAGAAGAAGAGATAATAGGTTCCTTTTCACAAATGAGATTGTTCGAGGAATCATCAAAAAAGGTGGAAATGCATAAGCTCCTTTGACTGGCCAGTGTTGAAGGAAAGCGTCTGTCACTAGTGCTTTGGGATCTGGTCTCCAACTGAAAAAGAGAAGGATCTGAAAATTCAGATGAGAGACAAAAAGATATATGGAAAAATGACCTCTCAGAGACTGTAAAAGAAGAAAAATATTTCTGTTCAATTTCCAGTCGCTGGCATCCGACAAATAACGAAAACCCCAATCTGCAGCTTGATTGTTGAGACCTGGTAAATATTCTGCTTGTAGAAAAATATTTTGAGAAAGACATTGATGAATAAAATCCTTGGTAAGATTGGATAAAATCTTTGAAGTTGTACCTCCTAAATGATTGACATATTTGACTGCTGAAATATTGTCCATCCGAAGGAGAATTGAAACAGGTTGATCGTTTTTTTACAAAACTTTGGACTGCAAATGAGCCAGCTAGAAGATCTAAACAATTGATATGGAGATTCTTCTCTGGACAAGACCATTTTCCTCCCCTAAATTATAATATGAGGACCACATCTTGCACCCCAACCTGATTTGCTTGCATCTGATTCCAGGATAGTGTCCGGAGAACTTCCAAAAATAGCTTTGCCATTCCATGCTTCTATGTTGGCCAGACACCAGTGTAAGTCTATTCTGGCTTCCTCTGATAAAGAAATTTTGTGAAAATAGGAAAAACCTTGATGAAGGTATTGAATCTTCAATCTCTAAAGAGCTCTGTAGTGAAGAGGAGCTGGGAAAATAGCTTGAATTGAAGCTGACAAAAGACCTATAATTCGAGCAAGAGAACGAATAGGAAAAAGGTCTTTTTTGAGAAGATACATAATTTCTTTCTTTATCTTCTTTATTTTGTCTGATGGAAGACTCAATGAAGAAGATTGGGTATTGATAAGGAAACCTAGGAAAATAAGATTCTGAGAGGGAATAAGAACAGATTTCTTGAAATTTATAATAAAACCTAAGTTCTGAAGAAGAAAAATAGTGAGATGTTGGGGCAGAGCAAACCAGACTCAACAGCAGTCGCATAAAACAGTGGCTCCTGCAACATCATTTTAATTAGCTATAATATTAGCCCATTTTCTGCCACTTATGCCAACACTTTGTGTTATTGAGAGGGTCTCAGTGTCAGCAGGCTGCTGGTCAGAAGAATTTCCCCATTTCTCAGCAGTGGGGTTCTTGTCAGCAGTAATTTGTGAAGTTACGCAGCGGGAAAGGAGCTGAGGCGCCATCCTTTTTCCTACTACAGTGTAGCAATGAAGATGACCTCTATTTGGGAATCAGAATTGCTCCGTATTTTTAGCGAGCACTGTGACAGGATGGAACACACTTTATTATCTGTTCTCCAAGGGGAGATAAACAAGACCAGGCATGATACAGGAGAGATTTCTGGAGTGGAGCAGTTAGCTGGGATCATGCCTGCGCAGCGCTGTGTCAGAGAAGGCCATACAGACACACAGGGAACTGTAGTGAGCGCAAGCACTCAGAATGTCCTCATAGGGGATGAAGAGGGGAATTGTTCCTTGAATTCGTCTGTGGAGTTGAGTGTTATTACAATGCTTGCATTCACTTCACGGAACTCTGGTGATACTGAGACTTTTTGTCCTAAACAGATTAAAGGCGTGTCTCTAATTGTCCCACAGCTGGGGTATCTGACTCACCATGCAGAGCCTGGTATATATGCCGAACGAGATGCTGTGCTTTCTGTGGATCAGTTTGGAGGTGATCGGAAGGGACACAGGACATTTCAGATTGAGGCTTCAGTTAAAATTTACCCCAGGAGCATCTTACAACTATCCCTGTTATTTGGCGACAGTGGGTGCTTGATGTTAGAAGACAGTTCACCTATGTTCCGCAACCTAGCCCTTGTTAAACACTTGGCTGTTAAAGCCTCAAAAGATGGAGTTGGCTAACCATAAGGATATATACGCACAGATTCCTGGTTTCGTATTTCTATGACTGATACTATATTCCATGGACTTTGCTAAGTGTTTATGAACTCTTCCTACCAGTTAGTTGTTTTTTTAATAAATTCAAGGCAACACAGGAACATTGTTAATGTCGGAGTGGGGTAGATGTAAAAACATTTTAACTTTCCTATGCTTCAGACCTCAAAAACAACCTGGGCATCTCTAGAAACTTTGCTGATTTTTACTTTAGTGATTTGAAACTGGACAAAAGACATGACAACTGATACAGCTAGCAAGCACATGTTCCTTATTAAGCGAGGAATTGGATGTGAATCATTAGATTTCCAATAATGATTTGATATCTTTTGATGAGCTTTGTGTTGCCTTGATAGTTTAGAGAGTTTATTACTGTTTTGCTTATATTTATATGTTTCAGGTATTAAACGGTTCATATGTAATGTTTGCTACTCTTTTAGATTGGAACATCTCTTCAACACATTAGGCATTAAAATTATTATTCAAGTAGCTTAGGGAGGTTAAACATAAAACTTTTAGGAACTATACACCTATAAATATAGTTGTCTTGCCTGTCGCTTGGACATAGGGCCCGTGTCTGGGTGGCAGGGTATAAAAACCTGCAAATTGGTGGAAAAACCATACTCCCTAATTTCATTATGAAGCCTAATTTAATTATTGCATAGATACACTCTAGATATTTTAATTATTTATATTTCTCCCTAACTAGGAAGGCAGATGTACCTGAAATTTAAAGATTTCATTGAGGAAGTTTTGAGGGTCATGATAGGTGGAGGATGGTGGCTGATCCCTACTTTTATATATATAGTTCTTTGACTTAGGACTTAGAAGTAGGACTTGTATTGCCGGCTTGCTCCAAGGTTCTAGTCCCCCCATTAATGTACTCTGGCATTAGTTGTCCAGAGGCAAATTTTGCGGGTTATCTTGCAAATACCGCTATTTCAATATTTATTTTACATCAGAGAACTTATAGAAGTTCTATATCTTTTTATCTTCTTATTGAGACCGTTGTGCTATAGGCTTGTATACATAGCTCTATATATAGGTTTGTTAGGTCATACAACTGAGTTTGCATCGTCCAGCCTATATTAAGGTCATTTTATATTATAATCAACAGTTACCTGACTTACAGCATTCTTTCTGTCTACTTAGCCTAGTTGGCTTCTAGGATATATAGATTATGTTGATATATACAGCTATTTAGTATGCGTATTTAGGCAAACTGCTATACAGTCTTTAATTTTTATTTTGAGACCTAATCCTATTATTTTCCAGTTCACTATGTATTCATGATACTCTTTACATTATAATATAATGCATAGCTGTCTCACCAATAGTTTCTAAATATTATGGCCTCTAGTTATGAAGCCGTCTACTTTGCTGCATTCGCCGGCCCAATACGCTCGCCTAAGCTCGCCTACCATCGCCACCGCGGACCTGAATACGTTCTCCAAAGTTATCAAAAAAGCTGTCAAGAAGCCGCGCACCAAGTACGGTGCGATGAGCAGCGGACTGTTGTTAACTGACAGTCATCGATCTCGCTGCTCATCGGCTTCTTCGCAGCTTTTTTGATAGCCTTTCACTAAGCACCCACACTAAACTACACTGTTTTACCCCCTAAACCGCCGCTCCCGGAGCCCCCCGCAGCTAAATAAAGTTATTACCCCTAAACCGCCGCTCCTGGACCCGGCCGCAACTATAATAAATGTATTAACCCCTAAACCGCTGCTCCTGGACCCCGCCGCAACTATAATAAATGTATTAACCCCTAAACTGCCTCTCCAGCACCCCTGCCGCCACCTACATTATACCTATTAACCCCTATCCTGCCCCCCACTACACCGCCGCCACCTACATAAAGTTATTAACCCCTATCCTGCGGATCCCGGACCCCGCCGCAAATAAATAATTGTTTAACCCCTAAACCGCCGCTCCCGGACCCCGCCGCCACCTATATTAAACTTATTAACCCCTAAACCTAAGTCTAACCCTAACCCTAACCCCCCCTAACTTAAATATTATTTTAATAAATCTAAATAATATTACTATTATTAACTAAAGTATTCCTATTTAGACTAAATACTTACCTATAAAATAAACCCTAAGCTAGCTACAATATAACTAATAATTAGATTGTAGCTATTTTAGGATTTATATTTATTTTACAGGCAACTTTGTATTTATTTTAACTAGGTACAAAAGCTACTAAATAGTTATTAACTATTTAATAGCTACCTAGTTGAAATACTTACAAAATTACCTGTAAAATAAATCCTAACCTAAGTTACAATTAAACCTAACACTACACTATCATTAAATTAATTAAATAAATTACCTACAATTACCTACTATTAAATTAAATAAACTAAACTATAGTACAAAAAAACAAACACTAAATTACAGAAAATAAAAAAGAATTACAAGAAGTTTAAACTAATTACACCTAATCTAAGCCTCCTAAAAAAATAATAAAGCCCCCCAAAATAAAAAAATGCCCTACCCTATTCTAAATTACCAAGAAACCAGCTCTTTTAAAAGGGCTTTTTGCGGGGCATTGCCCCAAAGTAATCAGCTCTTTTACCTGTAAAAAAAAATACAACCCCCCCAACATTAAAACCCACCACCCACATACCCCTACTCTAACCCACCCAAAACCCCCTTAAAAAAACCTAACACTAACCCCCTGAAGATCTCCCTACCTTGAGTCGTCTTCACCCAGCCAGGCCGAAGTCTTCATCCGATGGGGCAGAAGAGGACATCCAGACCAGCAGAAGTCTTCATCCTATTCGGGCAGAAGAGGACATCCGGACCGTCATAAGTCTTCATCCTATCCGGGCAGAAGAGGACATCCGGACCGGCAGACATCTTCATCCAAGCAGCATCTTCTATCTTCATCCATCCGACGAGGAGCGGCTCCATCTTCAAGACCTCCGACGCGGAGCATCCTTCCTGGCCGACGGACTAACGACGAATGACAGTTCGTTTAAATGATGTCATCCAAGATGGCGTCCCTCAAATTCCGATTGGCTGATAGGATTCTATCAGCCAATCGGAATTAAGGTAGGAAAAATCTGATTGGCTGATTCAATCAGCCAATCAGATTGAAGTTCAATCAAAAAGGGCTAATCTTCCTCCTATTCTTTTTTGGGAAAAAGGAATGAAGAGAGAGATGTGAGAACTTACCTGAGAACGGTCTACGGGATAATCTGTACCTGAAGTTCCAACCTGCCCATTGTCTGTTCCTTGATGGGAAGAAATTTGAATGGGATGTTGCTGGAGTGGGCATATTTTGAAAGTAGGACCAAGAGATGGATGGGGCACGGCTGGGAAAGCGACCCCTGCCTTTCCCAGCCCTGTCAAAAATTGTATTTTGTTGAGGATAGAAAATCTTTCTAGTGTTCATTTTAATTTTATTAAGGGAATTAAAATTGTTAACATAATGACCCAGTTCTTTCAGTCCAGCATCACCAAAGAGTAACCCATTAGCTTTAGGGCCCATTTCAGTTAAGGCAAAGTCAGATATTTTTGGATCAATACGTCTCAAAACAATACGTCTACGCTGAGAGGCTAAAGACGTGTTGGCGTCACCTAATAAATAAACAACCCTCTGAATCCATTCTCTTAGAATGTATGGATATACCTGGGAGTCTAGAGAAATAGCCTCTTCAGAAATCTCAAAAAGTTTAGTTACAGGTCCAAGAACATCAAGTAACTTATCTTGGCATGCTTTTAAGTATTGGTCAGGGCCTTTTCTTAAATTAAAATCTTTGGAACCAATAAACTTTAATAAATTCACATCTATTTCAGGAGTTAAATGTGTATTATGTGGAAGGTCTGGTCTGGGACATTCCGCTTTCAAAATTGATTTTGTTTTCTTAGACAATGGTTTCCTGATATAATAATCTAGGAACTTCATCACCCGTTTAGATGGTTGGGAGGATCTGGGGTGTTGGAGTTCATCAGGGTCAGTAAATAAATCACCTTTATTATCAAAAAGTTTAGTTTTAGTAGAACTAGAGATTTTTCTCTTTTTCTTTTTAGAATCTTCCTCAGAAGAAGAATCAAAAATATCTGAAACATTATCATCATCATTATCATTTTTAAGTTCCTCATCAGAGAAATCATAGGAGTCATTAGACTCAGTTGTAGAAACTAGCACCTAGATTTAGAGTTCTGCGGCCAAAGGGGTGCGTTAGCTGCGCGTGTATTTTTTCCCCCGCACCTTTTAAATACCGCTGGTATTTAGAGTTCACTGAAGGGCTGCGTTAGGCTCCAAAAAGGGAGCGTAGAGCATAATTTACCGCCACTGCAACTCTCAATACCAGCGGTGCTTACGGACGCGGCCAGCTTCAAAAACGTGCTCGTGCACAATTCCCCATAGGAAACAATGGGGCAGTTTGAGCTGAAAAAAAACCTAACACCTGCAAAAAAGCAGCGTTCAGCTCCTAACGCAGCCCCATTGTTTCCTATGGGGAAACACTTCCTATGTCTGCACCTAACACCCTAACATGTACCCCGAGTCTAAACACCCCTAACCTTACACTTATTAACCCCTAATATGCCGACCCCGCTATCGCTGACCCCTGCATATTATTTTTAACCCCTAATCTGCCGCTCCGTACACCGCTGCAACCTACGTTATCCCTATGTACCCCTAATCTGCTGCCCCTAACACAGCCGGATCCCTATATTATATTTATTAACCCCTAATCTGCCGCCCCCAACGTCGCCGCCACCTACCTACAATTATTAACCCCTAATCCGCCTCACTAACCCTATAATAAATAGTATGAACCCCTAATCTGCCCTCCCTAACATCGCTGACACCTAACTTCAAGTATTAACCCCTAATCTGCCGACCCAACCTCGCCGCTACTCTAATAAATGTATTAACCCCTAAAGCTAAGTCTAACCCTAACACTAACACCCCCCTAAGTTAAATATAATTTTTATCTAACAAAATAAATTAACTCTTATTAAATTAATTATTCCTATTTAAAGCTAAATAATTACCTGTAAAATAAACCCTAATATAGCTACAATATAAATAATAATTATATTGTAGCTATTTTAGGATTTATTTTTATTTTACAGGCAACTTTGTATTTATTTTAACCAGGTACAATAGCTATTAAATAGTTAATAACTATTTAATAGTTACCTAGTTAAAATAATTACAAAATTACCTGTAAAATAAATCCTAACCTAAGTTACAATTAAACCTAACACTACACTATCAATAAATAAATTAAATAAACTACCTACAATTATCTACAATTAAATCAACTAAACTAAATTACAAAAAAAAAAAAAACGCTAAATTACAAAAAATAAAAAAAGATTACAAGAATTTTAAACTAATTACACCTACTCTAAGCCCCCTAAAAAAATAACAAAGCACTCCAAAATAACAAAATGCCCTACCCTATTCTAAAATAAAAATTGAAAAGCTCTTTTACCTTACCAGCCCTTAAAAGGGCCTTTTGCTGGGCATGCCCCAAAGAATTCTGCTCTTTTGCCTGTAAAAAAAAACGTACAATACCCCCCCAACATTACAACCCACCACCCACATACCCCTAATCTAACCCAAACCCCCCTTAAATAAACCTAACACTAAGCCCCTGAAGATCTCCCTACCTTGTCTTCACCACGCTGGGTATCACCGATCCGTCCAGAAGAGGGTCCGAAGTCTTCCTCCTATTCGGCAAGAAGAGCTCCTCCAGAGGGTCCAAAGTCTTCCTCCTATCCGGGCAGAAGAGGACATCCGGACCGGCAAACATCTTCATCTTCTATCTTCTTCCATCCGGCGCGGAGCGGGACCATCTTCAAGCAGCCGACGTGGAGCCATCCTTCTTCACCGACGGACTAACGATGAATGAAGGTTCCTTTAAGGGACATCATCCAAGATGGCGTCCCTCGAATTCCGATTGGCTGATAGGATTCTATCAGCCAATCGGAATTAAGGTAGGAAAAATCTGATTGGCTGATTGAATCAGCCAATCAGATTCAACTTCAATCCGATTGGCTGATCCAATCAGCCAATCAGATTGAGCTCGCATTCTATTGGCTGATTGGAAGACAAGGTAGGGAGATCTTCAGGGGCTTAGTGTTAGGTTTATTTAAGGGGGGTTTGGGTTAGATTAGGGGTATGTGGGTTGTGGGTTGTAATGTTGGGGGGGGTATTGTACGGTTTTTTTTACAGGCAAAAGAGCAGAATTCTTTGGGGCATGCCCCGCAAAAGGCCCTTTTAAGGGCTGGTAAGGTAAAAGAGCTTTACAATTTTTAGTTTAGAATAGGGTAGGGCATTTTTTTATTTTGGGGGGCTTTGTTATTTTATTAGGGGGCTTAGAGTAGGTGTAATTAGCTTAAAATTCTTGTAAGCTTTTTTTATTTTTTGTAATTTAGTGTTGTTTTTTTTTGTAATTTAGTTTAGTTGATTTAATTGTAGGTAGTTTAGTTAATTAATTTATTGATAGTGTAGTGTTAGGTTTAATTGTAGATAATTGTAGCTAGTTTATTTAATAAATTTATTGATAGTGTAGTGTTAGGTTTAATTGTAACTTAGGTTAGGATTTATTTTACAGGTAATGTTGTAATTATTTTAACTATTTTAGCTATTAAATAGTTATTAACTATTTAATAGCTATTGTACCTGGTTAAAATAAATACAAAGTTGCCTGCAAAATAAATATAAATCCTAAAATAGCTACAATATAATTATTATTTATATTGTAGCTATATTAGGGTTTATTTTACAGGTAAGTATTTAGCTTTAAATAGGATTAATTTATTTAATAAGAATTATTTTATTTCGTTAGATTTAAATTATATTTAATTTAGGGGGGTGTTAGGGTTAGGGTTAGACTTAGCTTTAGGGGTTAATACATTTATTAGAGTAGCGGCGAGGTCCGGTCGGCAGATTAGGGGTTAATACTTGAAGTTAGGTGTCGGCGATGTTAGGGAGGGCAGATTAGGGGTTAATACTATTTATTATAGGGTTTTTGAGGCGGGAGTGAGGCGGATTAGGGGTTAATACATTTATTATAGTAGCGGTGAGGTCCGGTCGGCAGATTAGGGGTTAATAATTGTAGGTAGGTAGCGGCGACGTTGGGGAGGGCAGATTAGGGGTTAATAAATATTATGTAGGGGTCGGCGATGTTAGGGGCAGCAGATTAGGGGTACATAGGGATAATGTAGGTGGCGGCGGAGTGCGTTCGGCAGATTAGGGGTTAAAAAATGTATTAGAGGGGCGACGATGTGGGGGACCTCGGTTTAGGGGTGCATAGGTAGTTTATGGGTGTTAGTGTACTTTAGAGCACAGTAGTTAAGAGCTTTATGAACCGGCGTTAGCCCAGAAAGCTCTTAACTACTGACTTTTTTCTGCAGCTGGAGTTTTGTCGTTAGATTTCTAACGCTCACTTCAGCCAAGACTCTAAATATCGGCATTAGAAAGATCCCATTGAAAAGATAGGATACGCAATTGGCGTAGGGGGATCTGCGGTATGGAAAAGTCGCGACTGGAAAGTGAGCGTTAGACCCTTTCCTGACTGACTCCAAATACCAGCGGGCGGTAAAAACCAGCGTTAGGACCCCCTAACGCTGGTTTGGATGGCTAACACAGGACTCTAAATCTAGGCGTAGGTCTACATGTTTTCTGCGATTTATAATTTTTTGAAATTGAAAACCAGGTTCAGAATCAGAGTCTGAATTAAAATCATCATTTTCTTTATGTAATGCAGAATCTTCATTGTCTGAGCAAGGCAGACGTACAACAGACTTTAATTGTCTTTTAGATTTCTTAGGTAAAGCTTTAATTAAATGCTTGTTAGATGCTTTTTTAGGAACCGCAGTTTGAGAACTGTTAACTGAAGCAATAACACTTTGCATTTGTTCAGACATTTGTTGTTTGAATTTCTCCATAGACTGAATAATATTGTTTAAATTAGATTCAGTAATAGAAGGAGATGACTCTTGAGACATATTAATTAAATAATAATTTGTTTAAACAAATGAAATATAACTTTTTTCTCAAAATGTATAACAAATAAAGCTTTTAAATATCAGAGTTAAATAACACAGCAGCATATATTTCTAATGTAAAACAGAAGAAATAACTAATCAGGCAGCAAAAGGAACAGATATTGAAACTAATGTTGCTAATTTTTTACTACGCAGAGGAAAATACTATCAATGTCCTGTCAGGGTGGTACCGAGTGAGGTAATGGAGGAGGAGGGAGATTTTCAGAGAGAAGGAGGCGGGAAAATGAGTCCCGTGACGTAGTAGGAAGTGAAAGAAGAAAAAAGAAAATGGCGGCCGGAGCCAGAAACGGACAGAGTAGTGAGTTATGCAGAGAGAGAGAGCTTGAAAAAACTGTCACAACAAGAGGAACAAAGTGAGTTAAAACCGGAGATTAAGTGAAATAATGATAAGGTAATAAAAACAAAAGGGAAATAAAAGTGTTGACCAAATAAGAAAAACTGAATAAATACGAAAATGAAATAACAATTAAATAAGGTGAAACAATAATAAATGAATAGGACAACACAATGAAATAAACAATTGAAGCAATCAAATATGAAAGAATATGCAAACAAAATATGTAAATAGAACATAAGAGAAATAAAATATGAACAAATTTTATTAGCAATGAAAAATCAATAAAAACAATACTTATCTGCTGAGCAGCAAAAAGAAAAGAGGATGTTTAACTGTCTACCTGGACTATTTATACCTATTAACCGTCTTACTGGACATTCAAATACTGACCTATGTTATCCTAATCTCATTGGATGTTATATTTATGTTTTTTCTTTTAATTTATGGCAGTTTATATGTTATACTTTAAAAAAGCTGTTGAGTATTAACCCCTTAATGACCGGACCATTTTTCAATTTTCTTACCCTTAATGACAATGGCTATTTTTACATTTTTGCAGAGTTTGTGTTTAGCTGTAATTTCCCTCTTACTCATTTACTGTACCCACACATATTATATACCGTTTTTCTCGCCATTAAATGGACTTTCTAAAGATACCATTATTTTCATCATGTCTTATAATTTACTAAAAAAAAATAATAAAATATGAGGAAAAAATGGAAAAAACCCACACTTTTTCTAACTTTGACCCCCAAAATATGTTACACATCTACAATCACCAAAAAACACCCATGCTAAATAGTTTGTAAATTTTGTCCTGAGTTTAGAAATACCCAATGTTTACATGTTCTTTGCTTTTTTTGCAATTTATGGGGCAATAAATACAAGTAGCACTTCGCTATTTCCAAACCACTTTTTTTCAAAATTAGCGCTAGTTACATTGGAACCCTGATATCTGTCAGGAATCCCTGAATATCCCTTGACATGTATATATTTTTTTTAGAAGACATCCCAAAGTATTGATCTAGGCCCATTTTGGTATATTTCATGCCACCATTTCACCGCCAAATGCGATAAAAAAAAAAAAAAGTTCACTTTTTCACAAAATTTGTCACAAACTTTAGGTTTCCCACTGAAATTATTTACAAACAGCTTCTGCAATTATGGCACAAATGGTTGTAAATGCTTCTCTGGGATCCCCTTTTTTCAGAAATAGCAGACTTATATGGCTTTTGGGTTGCTTTTTGGTAATTAGAAGGCCGCTAAATGCCGCTGCGCACCACACGTGTTTTATGCCCAGGAGTGAAGGGGTTAATTAGGGAACTTGTAGGGAGCTTGTAGGGTTAATTTTAGCTTTAGTGTAGTGTAGTAGACAACCCCAAGTATTGATCTAGGCCCATTTTGGTATATTTTATGCCACCATTTCACCGCCAAATGCGAGCAAATAAAAAAAAAAACTTAACATTTTTCACAATTTTAGGTTTCTCACTGAAATTATTTACAAACAGCTTGTGCAATTATGGCAGAAATTGTTGTAAAAGCTTCTCTGGGATCCCCTTTGTTCAGAAATAGCAGACTTATATGGCTTTGGCGTTGCTTTTTGGTAATTAGAAGGCCGCTAAATGCTGCTGCGCACCACACGTTAATTATGCCCAGCAGTGAAGGGGTTAAATTAGGTAGCTTGTAGGGAGCTTGCAGGGTTAATTTTAGAGATCAGCCTCCCACCTGACACATCCCACCCCCTGATCCCTCCCAAACAGCTCTCTTCCCTCCCCCACCCCACAATTGTTCCCGCCATCTTAAGTACTGGCAGAAAGTCTGCCAGTACTAAATAAAAGAGTTTTTTTTTTTTTTTAAATAAAAATAATAAAGTATTTTAGCTGTGATGGACCCCTGCCTTAGCCCCAACCTCCCTGATCCCCCCTCCAGCTCTCTAACCCTCTCCCCTACCTAATTACCACCATCTTGGGTACTGGCAGCTGTCTGCCAGTACCCAGTTTGGCCCCAAAAAAACCCCAAAAAGTATTTTTATTTTATTTTTACTTAAAAAACAATTTCTGTAGTGTAGCAGCCCCCCACAATACCCCCACCCCCACCCCCTCCCAGATCCTTTTATATTTTTTTTTTAAAAAAAAATCCCTTTTTTTTCCCCTTTCTGCATCATTCATTGGTGTCAGTGTGGCTAATGGGTGCACGTGCACGCGCGCACGTACGCGCGTGCACGCGCACATGCATGCTCACGTGCACACGCACGCATCGTGCACGCGCGCGCATCGTGCACGCGCACCCTCACACCCGGCACTATCGCTACCGGTGCAGAGAGGGCCACAGAGTGGCTCTCTCTGCATCGGGGGCTTGTAAAGTGGTATTGCAGGATGCCTCCATATCGAGGCATCACTGCAATACCCTCAGAGCTGCTGGAAGCATTTGTGATCGCTTCCAGCACTCTGTTAGACAACTGACGTACCAGGTACGTCCATTGTCATTAACTGCTTGTTAATGCATGACGTACCTGGTACGTCAGTTGTCATTAAGGGGTTAAAGAAAAGTTATAAGCAAAATATGAAGTATCTGTCCTTGCAATAAAATTCGGATTATCCTAAATTATGAAGGTATAATCTAGATTTTATTAAAGACACAGAGACGAGTATTTTGCTTTCTTTCCTTTACTACTTAAATGGCAGTCATTAAAAGCACATATAATAAATACAAGAAAACTGTCATATTTGAAAAGAGACAGTTAAAACAGAGAATAAATCAGTGACCAATAACAATGTAGAACTGATTAGACCAACACAAAGTAACCAATCAGATAAAAAATATATCCTATAAACTGTCCAACATATAATAACACATCCTCTTTCTTGTCGACTGATGAAGAAAACATAAAGTCCATCAAAAAACAATAGATCCAGCCGAAAAGGCAACCCAGAAGACTGAAGAGCAGGATCTTGAAGAGGAAACACATCCATGCAGAATTAACCAACTTGAATGAAGAATTTGAAGATCTACTGGAACTCTGTAATCGTTGAAGAAAACTTGCTTGAAGAATTGATTCATCACATAGGTGAGAGGGAACAAAACCATCCAGCAGAATGTCCATATTATTAATTGATAACGAAAACAAATGTAAAAAGGATTAATAATAACATAATAAAATAAGGGAGGGAACAATATGAACATTCAATACAGAGGAGGGAAAATACTCGTCTCTGTGTCTTTAATAAAATCTAGATTATACCTTCATAACTTAGGATAATCCGAATTTTATTACAAGACCAGAGACTCCTATTTTGCTAGTTTAAAGCAACTAACAAAATAAACTAAGCAAGGCGTGTTCAATGGGTTTAAAATAAAATTGTTTAAAAATAGAATCTGAAGACCAGTCAGCTGCAGCCAAAATTTGTTGAAGGGTAGCAGCTTTCAAAAATGCTTTAGAAGCAGCTGATCCTCTAACAGAGTGAGCAGAAAAGGAACAATCAATACCTGTCTCACTCATAACCCATTTAACCCACCTAGCTATAGATGTAGAACAGATAGGATCATGAGGAGGAACAAAAGATAATAAAAGTTGGTTAGAAGAAGGAGAATGAAAAGAAATAGTTCTACGTTCATACTCTTTAAGACATAAAACCACACATAGGAGGGGTTCAGAAGGTAAATAAGGATAGAATATAGACGTTGAAAAAGATTTCATTCTTTTAGAAATAAAGAAAGTAACACCTTCAGGAGTAAAATGTTTAGAATTAAAGTCTAAAGCTCTGACATCAGAGACCAACACAAAAGAGTAGCTAGTTTAGCAGAAAGTTGTTTCAAAGATAATAATTCATTAGAAGGCCAAAACTTAAAAAGAGCAAATATAAGATCAACATCCCAAAAAGAAGAATATTTAGGAGCTGGAGGTCTCTTTAGTTTAATTGCTTTCAATAACTTGCAAATTAAGGGGTGTTGACCTACAGGAACATTATTAACAAAAGAATGTTTAGCAGAAATAGCAGATCTGGAAAAATTGATCGTTCGATAAGCTAAACCTGAATCAAAGAGAGAAGTAAGGAAGTTAATAATAAAAGTTATATCAACTGAAAGGGGATCCAAATGTCTTTCCACGCACCAGCTAGACCATCTGGTCCATGCGGAAAAATAAAATTTTTGGTCCCAGGGCCAGGGGCCAAAGAGTCTTGAAGGAGGTCCTTAGCCCGTTGTGATAAGCCTTGGAGAGATGAAGCTTGCCCGAAATTGACCACGCTATGAGGCGAAGAGATCCTTGAATGATAAGATCGTGAGGATGACCTTCTGGATCTGACAATAGAAGAGGAAAAAGAGGAAGAAGAACAGGATGCTTGACAGACAATTCTAGAAGAGATGGGTACCAAGCTTGAGATGGCCAAAGGGGAGTGATTAGGAGAATTGAAAGAAGATCTCGACGGACTACCGATATGGTTCTCTGAATCATGGAGAACGGAGGAAACGCATAGGCTGTTTGAAGCGGCCAAGGGTGAAGAAATGCATCAATCGCCAGAGCGTCTGGATCTGGACGCCAACTGAAATATGGACGAATCTGAAAATTCAGTCTCGAGGCAAACAGATCCATTGAGAAGGGACCTCTGACAGATTGGAGCGACTGAAAAACTTGATGATGAAGTTTCCAATCGATGGAATCTGTCAGATACCGGGAACCCCAATCCACTGCTACGTTGGATAAACCTGGAATATATTCCGCTTTGACAGAAATATTTCTGTCCAAGCAAAGGTGAATGAAATCTTTCGTAATAATTGATAAATCTCTCGATTTTGTACCAGCGAGACGATTTAAATATCGAACTGCAGAAATATTGTCCATTCTGAGTAAAATGGACACAGGAAAAGAACTTTTGACAAAACTCTTGACTGCAAAAGAGCCTGCCAAAAGTTCTAACGCTTTTCTTCTGAGGACCATTTTCCTCCCGTGATAGAGGGACCACACCGAGCTCCCCAGCCCGATTGACTGTCATCGGATTCTATCACAAGATCCGGAGTTTTCCCAAAAATGGCTCTCCCGTTCCAAGCTTCTATATGGGTGAGCCACCAAGATAGCTCTTCTTTGGCTTCTGAAGAAAGAGGAATTAAATGGGAGTATGAAAGTCCTTTCTGAAGATGAGAAATTTTTAAACGTTGAAGTTCCCTGTAATGAAGTGGAGCAGGGAAAATAGCCTGAATAGAGGATGAGAGTAACCCAACTATTCTGGCTATAGTCCTGATGGGAACCAAAGATAAAGAAAGAGTTTTTGAAATTTCTTTCTTGATATTCACAATTTTGTCCCTGGGAGAGTAGAATTCAAAGTATCTATCTGAAAACCTAGAAAGGTTAAAGATTTGGTTGGTGAAAGAACTGATTTCTCTTTGTTGACTAGGAAACCCAAATTTTCCAAAATATATAAAGTAAGTTGGAGTTGAGATTTTAAAATGACAGAATTCTGATTCATAATCAAGATATCGTCTAAATAAATGATAAGACGAACTCCTCGAAGACGAAGCCAAGTGATGATAGGTTTCATTAGTTTGGTGAATATCCAAGGAGCTGAAGATAAGCCGAAAGGCATACAAGTGAAACTCCAAGTCTTTCCTTCCCAAACAAAAGTCAGAAATTTCCTGTGTTTTTGAGCTACAGGAACTGTCAAGTAAGCATCTGTCAGATCTAGTCTGATAAGATAATCGTTGTCTAAAAGGCAATCTCTGAGGAGATGAATACCTTCCATTTTGAAATGTTGATAAACAACGAAAGAATTTAGAGTTCTTAAATTTATGACTGGACGAAATTGACCGTTTTTCTTTTTTACAAGAAAAAGATTGCTGAGAAAGCAATTTTGAGGGTTTGAAACAGGTTCTATAGCTTGTTTTGATAAAAGATTTGAGATTTCGTTTTGAACCAAAATTCTGTCTGAATTTGAAAATTTTATTGGAATGGGAAGAGAATTCTGAAAAGGAGGAGAAATAAAATCTATAAAAAGACCTGAAACGGTGTGGAGAACCCATTGATCTGTAGTAATCAGGATCCAATTGTGAGCAAAGAGAGATAATCTGCCTCCTATTATGTTTTGGGAAAAAAACATGAGAAGGGGGAAAAGAAAGGTTTACCTTGTGAAGCACGGGATCTTTGTCTGGAACGCTGGATCCTGGGGTTCCAAAATCTTCCTCTTGATGGGAAAAAACTTGAGGAAACTGGATTTTGGTATGGTCTTTGTTGCTGGAACTGTTGGTTTGAGAAATGAGACCTGTTGGGGTATGAAGCACGGCCGGGAAAGCGGCCTCTACCTTTCCCAGCCTGCTCAGAGAAACGATCTTGATGAAATATCTTTTTCATGGATGTTCTCACTTTATTTAAATTAGAAAAAGTGTTCACATAACTATTCAATTCTTTGATAAATGTATCACCAAATAACAGACCTTTGGTGTCAGGATGAATTTCGTTAACAGCGAAATCGCATACTCCGGGGTCAATTCTATGCAGTAAATTACGTCTGCGTTCCATATACATAGCAGAGTTAGCATTGCCTAAAAAGGAAAGCATTCTCTGCAACCATTCCCTTACAATGATAGGATCTAAAAGGGAATTATCGTAAACAGCTTGTTCCGATAAGTCAAATAATTTTGATAGGGGGCCAATCGTGTCAAGCATTTTATCCTGACAGATCTTCCAAGCCCTATCCATACCTTTTTTGAGCTTGAACCCGGGGGAACCTATAAATTTCAAAATTTTCGGGTCAACTTCTGGAGTGCAACTAGCATTGTTTGGTAAAATAGGTTTGGGACATTCAGCCCTCATTTTGTTACGAGAATCCCTTTTAAGGGGCTGCCGAAGCTGGTAGTCAATAAATTCAGCAATGTCAGAAGAAGGGCACCACTCCGCAGATCTCGGATGGTGCAAATCATCTGCATTGAATCTAGGATTACCTAGACAATCATAAAATTTAACTTTATTAGAATCAGAATGTTTTGACTTTTTAAGACATTTTTTAAACTTTTTAATTTTCAGGGAAGCCGAAGAGTCTTCTGAGGAAGAGTGAGAAATATAATCCTCAGAATTTTCTGAATCTAATGAAGAATCAGAATTAACTTCTGTCTCAGAAACAGCATCAGAAATATTTGTATTGGCCAAAGCCTCTCCCATCAGTAACCTCTTGGGAGTAGAGGATAAAGCAGGTGTTTTTCTTCCTTTCCTGCAAGGAACAGACACATTTGAGGCAAGTTGACGAGACTTTTTCACAAGTTTTTTGCTAGTCTTTATTGCACTGGAAACAGTTCTTTTTCTTTTAATAGCTTTTTTAGAATTTGATTTATTAATCAAAAAAGAAATTTTTTCAAACATAGCATCCATAGAAATGTCAATCATCTTTTGAATACCTTCAGTATTGAGTGAAGGATTCAAATCAGGAGATTGAGACATTTTCATTTTTTTTTACATATATCTTAATAAAAACTTAATAATAAAAACTTAATAATAAAATTATTGATAATATAACTAATTGAATCTAATAAATTTTTCTGACAGAGAATAAAAGAATTGCCCCAAAGAATGTGATAACAAGGAATATAAATAAATAAAGTGTATTAAAATATAATAAAATTATCTAAACAGTTATGTGAACAAACTTATTCCAAAACAAAACAGCAGATGGAGATAACACGCTGTTTTATAAACTGCCAAAGTAAAATAATGAAATTGAAACTTTTTCTTAAGGATCGCAACAAAGTTGCGACTATGTCCGGCAATAACTCAGCTGGGATAGAAGAAAAGAAAAACGGCGGGAAAACGTAAGTGCGTAGCAAAGATGACTACGCAGCGCGCATGCGCAGAAGGACTAAAATATTCTAGCAAGATGGAGGACGGAATAAGCAATGAAAACAGCCAAAAACAGAAAACGAACCAAAGGAAAAACAAGCAAACAAGGTAAGCAGAACAAAAGAAACAAAAGGGGGCAAAAACGAAAACGGAAAATTAAACAAAACAGACCTAACAAAGAAAAAACACTGAAAAGGTCAAAAAACGGAAACGATAAAGAGAATGAGACATAGAGAAATAAATACAAACAAATAAGTAAATTTTACAATAATAAAAACAATATAAGAATTTTGTATAAACAAATGAAAGGAATAATGGAAAACAATAATAATAATAAGCCGAAGTCTGCAGTAACAAACCCCAAGCCAATCACTAAAATTTTAATATAAGATTATAACACAATACTTATCTTATACTGAAGCAGTAAAAGAAAGAGGATGTGTTATTATATGTTGGACAGTTTATAGGATATATTTTGAATCTGATTGGTTACTTTGTGTTGGTCTAATCAGTTCTACATTGTTATTGGTCACTGATTTATTCTCTGTTTTAACTGTCTCTTTTCAAATATGACAGTTTTCTTGTATTTATTACATGTGCTTTTAATGACTGCCATTTAAGTAGTAAAGGAAAGAAAGCAAAATATGAGTCTCTGGTCTTGTAATAAAATCCACTTACAAGCACTTCTAATCACCAAGACACAATGAATCAAACTCTCAAAGAGATTCATAAACTTATGTTTAAGCAAGACAAACTCTGGTGAAATCACCACTTCTTTGAGAAATATATTGAACTTAAACTAATCCCCAGAGGACTAAGAATCCAATTATTCCCTGCCTTTGAATTTCAAAATCCTGAACACAATATAGAATGGGAAACAGCTCTCTCAGAGTGCTCAGCCAAACTAATGTGAATACTGATCAAACGTGATAAGGCAGAATATGATATTTTGGAAACTAAAGTCCAAGAATTAAACACTAAATTACAGGAATTTTAAGTACTTAAGGAATTTGAACCAACATATAAACAATACCAAAAAGAGTTGGATAAATATGAGGATGAAATAAAACTCATGAAACAAGGTAAACTATCTAGGGACAAAACTGATTATGCCAATAACAGAGTTTACAAATGGAAAAAGAAACGTAATACTAACAACAACAAACCTTCCAAAGTGATCATTGTTCAGAGTGATATCTTGGACACTGAGGGGGAAGATTCTGAGACACAAGAATCTGATAGTGAACCATCAACTTCTACATTGGATAGTCATATGAGAATCACAAGGGGAAAAAGAAAAGATTTTTTTAGGAGGAAACGCCTCTTCAAATTTAGACACACCAGAAGAGGCAGGGGGCAAACCAAAAAGAAACAACAAAAGCCAACCATACAACAAGACACACAAAAAGAGTTGGAAACCATACCAGAGACCCCCAAGCCCATTCTCTCAGATGAAAATGACACATTAAGAATCATCAACTTATCCCCTAAACTTTTAACTGATGAACATATACAAGTACTCACAAAAGGCATGACGTTCTGTCCCACCCCTCTGGTGGACAAATTCCAAATAATAAAAGATGTGCAATTATTCATTGGAAAAATGTATTTCAAAAGATTCTACTCTAATACAGCAAGGACTAACCAAAGTGACTTAAATGTACTTACAGATGAGGAAAGAAATACTCTTGAACACTTAGAAATTCTCCTCTCAGAAAGTGAAACATGTAGTGACACTTTTTCTGTAAATATAACAACAGAAAATTGGTGAGATAAAATCAAGAATAAATCCTTATTTATGCCTAAAATAAATCAATGCTCACAACTTCAGGTCTTTAATGACATAGTATGTGACAAAGTACTAAAAATCCCTGATAACAAAAAGGTTAGTCAGAATCTAACAAATAAAAAACGCAAAGCCTTGAAAGATATGCAATCATGGCAAGATGTTATCATCAGAAATTCCGATAAGGGGGGCAACATTGTATTGTGGCCTCTTAACATGTCCAGATAGGAAGCAGATAAACAGCTGAGAGACAATTCTTGTTACTCCAAATTGGGATATAATCCCACTCAAGAATATCTATCTCTGTACATGAATTTGATACAAGGAGCTAAAAATGACAACATCATTACTGCAAAGGAATATCAATTCCTTAAAGTAACCAATCGAACATTAGCTACCTTTTATCTAATCCCCAAGATTCACAAAAATAAAACTCATCCCCCCGGATGACCCAATGTTTCTGGGATTAATAGTCTCACTAAGAGAGCAAGCCAATATATTGATTACAGACTTAGGAATTATCTAACACAAATGACATCCTATGTCCAAGACACTACAGATGTCTTAACATGATTAGACAACAGTCACATTGCCGTAAACACTTGGTTGGTCACTGCTGATGTAGAATCACTCTATACCTGTATCAAGCATGAATTAGGATTGGAGGCAGTTCAATGGTTCCTTACTATGGGATCTGAAGAAGATACTATACATGATGAATTTATATTACAACTATTAAAATTTGTATTAAAACACAATTATTTCACTTTCAATAATGGCTTTTTTCTGCAAACAAGAGGCACCGTGATGGGCACTGCATGTGCCCCCACCTACGCGAACTTATTTCTAGGCTGGTGGGAGCAGAAATATGTTTTCTCAGATACTAACTCTAATTTTTTGGACAAAATTCCTCTCTGGATACGGTATATAGACAACGTGCTCTTCCTATGGGAGGGCACCAAAAAAGAATTGGATCTATTTCTTCTTAATCTGAACACAAATCCACTTAACATTAAACTAACTCATAATGCCAGTTTAACTACAGTTAATTTGCTGGATTTAGAAATAAGCAAGACTGAAGAAGGAACATTCTCCATGGATGTACATAGAAAACCCACAGCTACCAACAGTGTTCTCCACAGCTCTAGTGCACATGCACCAAATACAATACAAGCCCTCTCGGTGGGTGAATTTCTCAGAATGAGGAGAAATTGCTCCTCGGATACAAATTATCACAAGAGAGCAAAAGAACTCACAGCAGGACTCCAAAAGAGAGGTTATAGTGAAAGGGCGATTAAAAAAGCAGAGCACAGAGCTAGATCTACTAACAGAAACAAGCTACTCCAGATCAGATTTATTTCCACGTACAATCCAGCAAGTCCACTAATTAAAACTATCTTACAAGATAACTGGCACATTATACTATTGGATCCCATCCTAAAAAATTTACTAGGCAACAGGATCCAAACGGGATACAGAAGAAGTAGAAATGTAAAAGATCTCATCAGTTCTAGTCATCTAGAGAGTACCAAAACACAAAGCACCTTTACACATGGCTCCTTTAAATGCGGAACTTGCTCTACATGTAGTTTTATGTTAAAAATACATACAATACATGACCACTTTAATAAAGCCATTCAATAAATTCACATATTAATTATCAAACCGAGGGAATAATCTATGCACTCAAGTGCAAGTGTAATTTATATTATATTGGCATGTCAACCAGAAAAATAAGGGCATCTTAGAAACATCAAAAATGCAGCTAAAGATCTGCAAGCAGGAAAACAGTTAACTTCAGTTGCAAGACATTTTGTTGACAAACATAATTCCAAACAGAGTGACTTAAAGTGTTTTGGGCTACAAAAAATTAAACTGGGAATCAGAGGAGGAAATTTGGAAAAAATGTTGCTACAAGCTGAAAGAAAATGGATTTTCTTAATGAATACAGTACAGTCATTTGGTCTTAATGAGCATAATAATTGTTCCCCTTTCTTATAGCTATCTATTAGCCACTCCATCATGATAGCCATGTTAATTATTACCATCATTCTTCATTCTGTATCCCCTGAGAATGGGTAATCCAACCAGACATTGTTTTTTTCCAAGATACATCAGTTTAACAACAAAGGGTAGCTACCTGGTAACAATGTTTCATCTTTTGTTCAGTTAATTTGGTTTGGATAGACCAAATTCCCTGCTCTATCATAGATCAATGGATACTTGGGTATTAGTAGTTCCACTTATTATTAGGGCAGCAATAGTCCTTGCTGCACAAGTTTTTACAAAACATAATCACTTGGGAAACACTATTTTTTCTTTTAGATACAAATGTTGCTCACAACACTGGTTGTAACTTTATATACAACCAAATAAATATATATAAAAACATATAATAATATATCGTAAACTAGTTACTATTATTGAGCACTGTCTCTTTAAATTCCACTATCCCCGATAAACCCACATTTATCACACTATTCATAAGAAGTTTGTCACATTCATATATGATTTCAGTATTATATATATTTTTTTATTTCGTAAGACACACAAAACACTATCGTCGAGATTACGAGTTTGGCGTTGACAGGGGTGCGTTGCTAACAAGGCTTTTTTTTCTAACGCTACCTTAAGACAATGCTGGTATTACAGGTTTTTTTAACCTGGCGTTAGCCGCAAAAAGGTGAGCGTAGAGCAGAATTTAGCTCCACATCTCACCTCAATACCAGCGCTGCTTACGTTAGCGGTAAGCTGGCTAAACGTGCTTGTGCACGATTTCCCCATAGGAAACAATGGGGCTGAGCTGGCTGGAAAAAAAACTAACACCTGCAAAAAAGCAGCGTCCAGCTCCTAACGCAGCCCCATTGTTTCCTATGGGGAAATAAAAAATATGTCTGCACCTAACACCCTAACATGAAACCCGAGTCTAAAAACCCCTAATCTTAAACTTATTAACAACTAATCTGCTGCCCCCGACATCGTCGTCACCTGCATTATACTATTAACCCCTAATCTGCCGCCCCGGACACTGCCGCCACCTACATTATAGTTATAAACCCCTAATCTGCTGCCCCCAACATCGCCGACACCTACATTATAGTAATTAACCCCTGATCTGCCTCTCCAATGTTGCCGCAACTATATTAAATTAATTAACCCCTAATCTGCCGCCGCCAACGCCGCCACAACTATAATAAAGTTATTAACCCCTAAACCTAAGTCTAACCCTAACCCTAACACCCCCCTAACTTAAATATAATTTAATTAAATCTAAATAAAATAACTACAATTAAATAAATTAATCCTATTGAAAACTAAATACTTACCTATAAAATAAACCGTAAGATAGCTACAATATAACTAATAGTTACATTGTAGCCATTTTAGGATTTATATTTATTTTACAGGCAACTTTGTATTTATTTTAACTAGGTAGAATAGTTATTAAATAGTTATTAACTATTTAATAAACTACCTAGCTAAAATAAATACAAATTGACCTGTAAAATAAATCCTAACCTAAGTTACAATTACACCTAACACTACAATATAATTAAATAAATTACCTAAAATAACTACAATTAATTACAATTAAATTCAATAAACCAAATTACGGAAAAAAACAAACACTAAATTACAGAAAATAAAAAAAGAATTACAAAAATTTTAAACTAATTACACCTAATCTAATCCCCCTAATAAAATAAAAAAGCCCCCCCAAAATAATAAAATTTCCCTACCCTATACTAAATTACAAATAGCATTCTATTAGCATTCTATTGGCTGATCCAATCAGCCAATCGGATTGAACTTCAATCCGATTGACTGATTCAATCAACCAATCTGATTTTTCCTACCTTAATTCCGATTGGCTGATAGAATCCTATCAGCCAATCAGAATTCGAGGGACGCCATCTTGGATGACGGAATTTAAAGGAACCATCATTCGTCGTTAGTCCCTCATGCTGGAAGGATGCTCCGCGCCGGATGTCTTCAAGATGGAGTCGCTCCTCGTCGGATGGAAGAAGATAGAAGATGCTGCTTGGATGAAGCCTTCTACCGGTCCGGATGTCCTCTTCTGCCCGGATAGGATGAAGACTTCTGCCGGTCTGGATGTCCTCTTCTGCCCCATCGGATGAAGACTTCTGCCCGGATCGGATGACCACTTGTGCCCGGCTGGGTGAAGACAGCTCAAGATAGGGAGATCTTCAGTGGGGTAGTGTTAGTTTTTTTTTAAGGGGGGATTGGGTGGGTTTTAGAGTAGGGTTGTGTGGGTGGTGGGTTGTAATGTTGGGGGGTATTGTATTTTTCTTTTACAGGTAAAAGAGCTGATTACTTTGGGGCAATGCCCCGCAAAA
>NC_069504.1:1155093208-1155115765 GCF_027579735.1 Bombina bombina
GTACAATATATACTTTACCTATATTTATTTATATGATTATATACAGGAATATCTCATTACAAATCCTTACAGTAAATACATAGTACTAAATGTATCAGATGTTTATTTGGTACAATATATACTTTACCTATATTTATTTATATGATTATATACAGGAATATCTCATTACAAATGTATCAGATGTTTATTTTGTACAATATATACTTTACCTATATTTATATATGATTATATACAGGAATATCTCATTACAAATACTTACAGTAAATACATAGTACTAAATGTATCAGATGTTTATTTGGTACAATATATACTTTACCTATATTTATTTATATGATTATATACAGGAATATCTCATTACAAATCCTTACAGTAAATACATAGTACTAAATGTATCAGATGTTTATTTGGTACAATATATACTTTACCTATATTTATATATATGATTATATACAGGAATATCTCATTACAAATACTTACAGTAAATACATAGTACTAAATGTATCAGATGTTTATTTGGTACAAAATATACTTTACCTCTATTTATTTATATGATTATATACAGGAATATCTCATTACAAATGTATCAGATGTTTATTTGGTACAATATATACTTTACCTATATTTATTTATATGATTATATACAGGAATATCTCATTACAAATGTATCAGATGTTTATATGGTACAATATATACTTTACCTATATTTATATATGATTATATACAGGAATATCTCATTACAAATCCTTACAGTAAATACATAGTAGTAAATGTATCAGATGTTTATTTGGTACAATATATACTTTAACTATATTTATTTATATGATTATATACAGGAATATCTCATACTTACAATAAATACATAGTACTAAATGTATCAGATGTTTATTTGGTACAATATATACTTTACCTATATTTATTTATATGATTATATACAGGAATATCTCATTACAAATACTTACAGTAAATACATAGTACTAAATGTATCAGATGTTTATTTGGTACAATATATACTTTACCTATATTTATTTATGATTATATACAGGAATATCTCATTACAAATACTTACAGTAAATACATAGTACTAAATGTATCAGATGTTTATTTGGTACAATATATACTTTACCTATATTTATTTATATGATTATATACAGGAATATCTCATTACAAATACTTACAGTAAATACATAGTACTAAATGTACCAGATGTTTATTTGGTACAATATAAACTTTACCTATATTTATATATGATTATATACAGGAATATCTCATTACAAATACTTACAGTAAATACATAGCACTAAATGTATCAGATGTTTATTTGGTACAATATATACTTTACCTATATTTATTTATATGATTATATACAGGATTAGTATCCAAAAGATGAGGCAGCAGCCGGTTCCTTGTATGCGTAAAAAACACTCTTTATTCTTCTGTTTAAAACATCACATCACAGCAAACAGGTAAAAGGAATACAGGTGGTTGACTAGTTTCGGCAGTGCCGTAATCATAAACCTGCAATCACTTAAGAAGTGAACATATTTAAATGGATTGCTTAACACAGTGATTGGTCAATGTTGATGGGAGGTTACAACCCCTCCCTTACATATTAACCTCTTACTTGTAAATAACTTATTACATTTAAATGCAGCATTTAACATAAGATATTTAAACTATGGCTATAGAACATCAATTGAATTGCTTTTCAAATACAAAATACAGAATTATAAAGTGCAATATTCTAGTATTCTTGAGTGCTGACCTGCTGGTTAGAGCCCTATACAATGAATGGGAAGCACTTACAAATAAATGCGATACCTTTTATTTATAACTATGATGTATCAAAATTATCTCAGAGTTATATATTTATAGGGAAATAGCAGTAATTAATTATTCAACACTCAATAAGCTGTTAATGAATATTTTTGAGGGCACTTACTATCTGCAGAGACAAGGCACGGCGATGGGGGCAAAATTTGCCCCCTCTTATGCCAACATCTTCATGGGTTGGCTGGAAAGGTGCTTTGTCTATGCAGATAGTAATCCCTATAAGAAACATATCAGCCTGTATAGGCGCTTTATTGACGATTTGCTTTTGGTATGGAAATCGAGTGAGGCAGAGGCAGGTGATTTTGTGCGCTATCTCAATGAAAGTGACAATGGTGTGAACTTCACTTTTGAGTGGAACAAATCAACCATTAACTATCTGGATGTCACTCTCAGAGGAGTTGCTGACACAGGAAAGGTCATCACCCGTCTCTATAGGAAGCCTGTTTCGGGTAACACACTCCTGCATAGCAGGAGTGCTCACTCGAAGCATGTTTTCCGAGGGATAGCTAAAGGTCAGCTATTGCGGACAAGGCATATCTGTAATACTGAAACTGACTTTGAGGAAGAGAGTGCACATATGGTAAATCGATTGATAGAGAGAGGGTACCAGCCCAATATGGTGGAAAATGTGGCTAAGGAAGTGAGGAAAGTGGACAGACGCGATACCCTCAGGAGTAGACCTAATAGGAAGGGTGACAATAAAACCCTTTTTATTACTCAATACTCTTCTGAATATAACGACATTTGTAATATCATAAGAAAATATTTCCCATTGTTTTATGGGGATAAGGCCTTAAAAAAGACAGTGGAAAAGGGTTTCAATTGTGTTTACTCTAGGGGTCTTACTCTAGGTAACATTTTATCTCCATCCCTTTTACCCCAAAAGGAGACATCTGCCACATGGCTAGCTGTGAATGGTACATATAAATGCAGCAGTGGTAGATGTAAGGCGTGTGACTTTATAACAGAGGGAAAGAGATTCTACTCTTATGTAACCAATGATGCATTTGATACAAAAGGATGCATCAGGTGCTCAACCCAATTCGTCGTGTACCTCATTGAATGCACTCAACATCGCCGGCAATATGTAGGTATGACTACGAGAGATGTCCGTACGAGGATACGAGAGCACCTAGGATATATCAAAAACGAAAAAACTTGCTCGGCCTTGGCGAGGCATTTCATTGAGGTACACGACGGAGATGTCAGTACATTCAATTGAAGGGCAATTGAACAGATTAAGCAACCCTCAAGAGGGGGTAACAAAGATGAGATCCTAGCCAGACAGGAAGCCTTCTGGATTTTCAAACTCCGTACACAGGTACCGGAGGGCTTCAATTCTGAGTTCGATCTCATCAATCATTGGCATTAATGAGTATTTCCCACTCTGACTTTATCTGATTCCATTTACTTCATTCATTCATTCATTAATTACTATTACCATTTATTAATTACTACTATTAAATTAAATTTTATAACAGTTCATTTTAGTTTTAGTTTTGTTACTATTTTTGAGCTTAGATGTAGATGGTCTTTTCAGAGGTCTGCTGACATTTCCACTATCACCTACACTGTTACCCTTTACGTATTTTCCCAGTGATCTGGGCTGGTGCCCATTGAGACCATATTTGTAATACTGCCAATCTCCCACTGTGATCGTTCTGGTACTAGTCCTTATGAGAACATACACACATTGTTGTAATATTATAACTTACATGTTGGTTTCTGTCCTACAGACTATAAACTCTCAGACTGGCTATATATACAATATACATTGTTATGGGCATTTTGAATATGTCAAAACATATTCAATTGTAACAAACATGTGTTGGGAAATATTTTATGGCTATCATTATCAAATAGTTTTCTCATGTTCTCCCTAAAAAATTGCTCTTATAGTAAATGCATTTGCTGGTGTTATAGATCAACATACAGCTGCTAAGATACATTAAGGTCTATAGCAATATCTGGTTATTATGAGAATAGTTCTATTATTGATGGCATTTATGTTTTCTAAACTAGGTGTATAACTATGATGGCCCTCACTAGTTCAGTATCCTCATATTTGTATACTTTTATAAATATATTCATTAACAGCTTATTGAGTGTTGAAAAATTAATTACTGCTATTTCCCTATAAATATATAACTCTGAGATAATTTTGATACATCATAGTTATAAATAAAAGGTATCGCATTTATTTGTAAGTGCTTCCCATTCATTGTATAGGGCTCTAACCAGCAGGTCAGCACTCAAGAATACTAGAATATTGCACTTTATAATTCTGTATTTTGTATTTGAAAAGCAATTCAATTGATGTTCTATAGCCATAGTTTAAATATCTTATGTTAAATGCTGCATTTAAATGTAATAAGTTATTTACAAGTAAGAGGTTAATATGTAAGGGAGGGGTTGTAACCTCCCATCAACATTGACCAATCACTGTGTTAAGCAATCCATTTAAATATGTTCACTTCTTAAGTGATTGCAGGTTTATGATTACGGCACTGCCGAAACTAGTCAACCACCTGTATTCCTTTTACCTGTTTGCTGTGATGTGATGTTTTAAACAGAAGAATAAAGAGTGTTTTTTACGCATACAAGGAACCGGCTGCTGCCTCATCTTTTGGATACTATTTACTTTAGGGATGACAAGGAGTCCCTGTTTTTTGGCAGTTTGTCCCTTCAAGGATCCTCAAACTTCGGTTTTCACACTGTGAAGTCAATACAGTGCAAGTACCGTGCATCCTGGATGGTGATAGGCTGAAGGCGACACACCCCTAACCACGTACAACCCCGATGACGTCACACGCCAAGCTGCGGAGGCCCGACATTTGAAATCAGAAGCGGAACGGAGAGGAGCTAATTCCTACAGGGGAACCGGCGGCTTTAGCCGCAGTTTGTCCCCATTTAGGACTATACCTCGGAGGAGTTAGCTTCTGTGTCCTCTTTTGGGCCAATAAGAGACTTCCTACGGCAGAAGGGTGAGTCCTTTATTTTCACCCTATTCCGCATCAGTGGATGCCTTGGAGGATTGGGGTTGTTGAAGCTTCTTGGGGGGTGTGTGTATTGTGCCTATACGCCTGTTTCTCACGGAACATTGCCTTTAAGTGACACTTAGAACCGGAGTTCAGATATCCCCTTGAGTGTGTTTGTTTCGCCTGGAATAGTGTTCTATTGTTGTTATATACAGGAATATCTCATTACAAATCCTTACAGTAAATACATAGTACTAAATGTATCAGATGTTTATTTGGTACAATATATACTTTACATATATTTATTTATATGATTATATACAGGAATATCTCATTACAAATGTATCAGATGTTTATTTTGTACAATATATACTTTACCTATATTTATTTATATGATTATATACAGGAATATCTCATTACAAATACTTACAGTAAATACATAGTACTAAATGTATCAGATGTTTATTTGGTACAATATATACTTTACCTATATTTATATATAATTATATACATGAATATCTCATTACAAATACTTACAGTAAATACATAGTACTAAATGTATCAGATGTTTATTTGGTACAATATATAATTTACCTATATTTATTTATATGATTATGTACAGGAATATCTCATTACACATCCTTACAGTAAATACATAGTACTAAATATATGAGATGTTTATTTGGTACAATATATACTTTACCTATATTTATTTATATGATTATATACAGGAATATCTCATTACAAATACTTACAGTAAATACATAGTACTAAATGTATCAGATGTTTATTTGGTACAATATATACTTTACCTATATTTATATATGATTATATACAGGAATATCTCATTACAAATACTTACAGTAAATACATAGTACTAAATGTATCAGATGTTTATTTGGTACAATATATACTTTACCTATATTTATTTATATGATTATATACAGGAATATCTCATTACAAATACTTACAGTAAATACATAGTACTAAATGTATGAGATGTTTATTTGGTACAATATATACTTTACCTATATTTATTTATATGATTATATACAGGAATATCTCATTACAAATCCTTACAGTAAATACAAAGTACTAAATGTATCAGATGTTTATTTGGTACAATATATACTTTACCTATATTTATATATGATTATATACAGGAATATCTCATTACAAATACTTACAGTAAATACATAGTACTAAATGTATCAGATGTTTATTTGGTACAAAATATATCTTTACCTATATTTACTTATATGATTATATACAGGAATATCTCATTACAAATGTATCAGATGTTTATTTGGTACAATATATACTTTACCTATATTTATATATGATTATATACAGGAATATCTCATTACAAATGTATCAGATGTTTATATGGTACAATATATACTTTACCTATATTTATTTATATGATTATATTCAGGAATATCTCATACTTACAGTAAATACATAGTACTAAATGTATCAGATGTTTATTTGGTACAATATATACTTTACCTATATTTATTTATATGATTATATACAGGAATATCTCATTACAAATACTTACAGTAAATACATAGTACTAAATGTATCAGATGTTTATTTGGTACAATATATACTTTACCTATATTTATATATAATTATATACATGAATATCTCATTACAAATACTTACAGTAAATACATAGTACTAAATGTATCAGATGTTTATTTGGTACAATATATACTTTACCTATATTTATTTATATGATTATGTACAGGAATATCTCATTACACATCCTTACAGTAAATACATAGTACTAAATATATGAGATGTTTATTTGGTACAATATATACTTTACCTATATTTATTTATATGATTATATACAGGAATATCTCATTACAAATACTTACAGTAAATACATAGTACTAAATGTATCAGATGTTTATTTGGTACAATATATACTTTACCTATATTTATATATGATTATATACAGGAATATCTCATTACAAATACTTACAGTAAATACATAGTACTAAATGTATCAGATGTTTATTTGGTACAATATATACTTTACCTATATTTATTTATATGATTATATACAGGAATATCTCATACTTACAGTAAATACATAGTACTAAATGTATCAGATGTTTATTTGGTACAATATATACTTTACCTATATTTATATATGATTATATACAGGAATATCTCATTACAAATACTTACAGTAAATACATAGTACTAAATGTATCAGATGTTTATTTGGTACAATATATACTCTACCTATATTTATATGATTATATACAGGAATATCTCATTACAAATAATTACAGTAAATACATAGTACTAAATGTATCAGATGTTTATTTGGTACAATATATATACTTTACCTATATTTATATGATTATATACAGGAATATCTCATTACAAATTCTTACAGTAAATACATAGTACTAAATGTATCAGATGTTTATTTGGTACAATATATACTTTACCTATATTTATTTATATGATTATATACAGGAATATCTCATCACAAATACTTACAGTAAATACATAGTACTAAATTTATCAGATGTTTATTTGGTACAATATATACTTTACCTATATTTATATATGATTATATACAGGAATATCTCATTACAAATACTTACAGTAAATACATAGTACTAAATGTATCAGATGTTTATTTGGTACAATATATACTTTACCTATATTTATATATATGATTATATACAGGAATATCTCATTACAAATACTTACAGTAAATACATAGTACTAAATGTATCAGATGTTTATTTGGTACAATATATACTTTACCTATATTTATATGATTATATACAGGAATATCTCATTACAAATTCTTACAGTAAATACATAGTACTAAATGTATCAGATGTTTATTTGGTACAATATATACTTTACCTATATTTATTTATATGATTATATACAGGAATATCTCATACTTACAGTAAATACATAGTACTAAATGTATCAGATGTTTATTTGGTACAATATATACTTTACCTATATTTATATATGATTATATACAGGAATATCTCATTACAAATACTTACAGTAAATACATAGTACTAAATGTATCAGATGTTTATTTGGTACAATATATACTTTACCTATATTTATATATGATTATATACAGGAATATCTCATTACAAATACTTACAGTAAATACATAGTACTAAATGTATCAGATGTTTATTTGGTACAATATATACTGTACCTATATTTATTTATATGATTATATACAGGAATATCTCATTACAAATACTTACAGTAAATACATAGTACTAAATGTATCAGATGTTTATTTGGTACAATATATACTGTACCTATATTTATTTATATGGTTATATACAGGAATATCTCATTACAAATACTTCCAGTAATTACATAGTACTAAATGTATGAGAGGTTTATTTGGTACAATATATACTTTACCTATATTTATTTATATGATTATATACAGGAATATCTCATTACAAATCCTTACAGTAAATACATAGTACTAAATGTATCAGATGTTTATTTGGTACAATATATACTTTACCTATATTTATTTATATGATTATATACAGGAATATCTCATTACAAATACTTACAGTAAATACATAGTACTAAATGTATCAGATGTTTATTTGGTACAATATATACTTTACCTATATTTATTTATATGATTATATACAGGAATATCTCATTACAAATCCTTACAGTAAATACATAGTACTAAATGTATCAGATGTTTATTTGGTACAATATATACTTTACCTATATTTATTTATATGATTATATACAGGAATATCTCATTACAAATCCTTACAGTAAATACATAGTACTAAATGTATCAGATGTTTATTTGGTACAATATATACTTTACCTATATTTATTTATATGATTATATACAGGAATATCTCATTACAAATACTTACAGTAAATACATAGTACTAAATGTATCAGATGTTTATTTGGTACAATATATACTTTACCTATATTTATTTATATGATTATATACAGGAATATCTCATTACAAATCCTTACAGTAAATACATAGTACTAAATGTATCAGATGTTTATTTGGTACAATATATACTTTACCTATATTTATTTATATGATTATATACAGGAATATCTCATTACAAATCCTTACAGTAAATACATAGTACTAAATGTATCAGATGTTTATTTAGTACAATATATACTTTACCTATATTTATTTATATGATTATATACAGGAATATCTCATTACAAATACTTACAGTAAATACATAGTACTAAATGTATCAGATGTTTATTTGGTACAATATATACTTTACCTATATTTATTTATATGATTATATACAGGAATATCTCATTACAAATACTTACAGTAAATACATAGTACTAAATGTATCAGATGTTTATTTGGTACAATATATACTTTACCTATATTTATATATATATGATTATATACAGGAATATCTCATTACAAATACTTATAGTAAATACATAGTACTAAATGTATCAGATGTTTATTTGGTACAATATATTCTTTACCTATATTTATATATATATGATTATATACAGGAATATCTCATTACAAATACTTACAGTAAATACATAGTACTAAATGTATCAGATGTTTATTTGGTACAATATATACTTTACCTATATTTATTTATATGATTATATACAGGAATATCTCATTACAAATACTTACAGTAAATACATAGTACTAAATGTATCAGATGTTTATTTGGTACAATATATACTTTATCTATATTTATATATGATTATATACAGGAATATCTCATTACAAATACTTACAGTAAATACATAGTACTAAATGTATCAGATGTTTATTTGGTAAAATATATACTTTACCTATATTTATATATGATTATATACAGGAATATCTCATTACAAATCCTTACAGTAAATACATAGTTCTAAATGTATCAGATGTTTATTTGGTACAATATATACTTTATCTATATTTATATGATTATATACAGGAATATCTCATTACAAATACTTACAGTAAATACATAGTACTAAATGTATCAGATGTTTATTTGGTACAATATATACTTTACCTATATTTATTTATATGATTATATACAGGAATATCTCATTACAAATACTTACAGTAAATACATAGTACTAAATGTATCAGATGTTTATTTGGTACAATATATACTTTACCTATATTTATTTATATGATTATATACAGGAATATCTCATTACAAATACTTACAGTAAATACATAGTACTAAATGTATCAGATGTTTATTTGGTACAATATATACTTTACCTATATTTATTATATGATTATATACAGGAATATCTCATTACAAATACTTACAGTAAATACATAGTACTAAATGTATCAGATGTTTATTTGGTACAATATATACTTTACCTATATTTATTATATGATTATATACAGGAATATCTCATTACAAATACTTACAGTAAATACATAGTACTAAATGTATCAGATGTTTATTTGGTACAATATATACTTTACCTATATTTATTTATATGATTATATACAGGAATATCTCATTACAAATACTTACAGTAAATACATAGTACTAAATGTATCAGATGTTTATTTGGTACAATATATACTTTACCTATATTTATATATGATTATATCAGATGTTTATTTGGTACAATATATACTTTACCTATATTTATATATGATTATATACAGGAATATCTCATTACAAATACTTACAGTAAATACATAGTACTAAATGTATCAGATGTTTATTTGGTACAATATATACTTTACCTATATTTATTTATATGATTATATACAGGAATATCTCATTACAAATACTTACAGTAAATACATAGTACTAAATGTATCAGATGTTTATTTAGGTACAATATATACTTTACCTATATTTATTTATATGATTATATACAGGAATATCTCATTACAAATACTTACAGTAAATACATAGTACTAAATGTATCAGATGTTTATTTGGTACAATATATACTTTACCTATATTTATTTATATGATTATATACAGGAATATCTCATTACAAATACTTACAGTAAATACATAGTACTAAATGTATCAGATGTTTATTTGGTACAATATATACTTTACCTATATTTATTTATATGATTATATACAGGAATATCTCATTACAAATACTTACAGTAAATGCATAGTACTAAATGTATCAGATGTTTATTTGGTACAATATATACTTTACCTATATTTATATATATGATTATATACAGGAATATCTCATTACAAATACTTACAGTAAATACATAGTACTAAATGTATCAGATGTTTATTTGGTACAATATATATTTTACCTATATTTATATGATTATATACAGGAATATCTCATTACAAATCCTTACAGTAAATACATAGTACTAAATGTATCAGATGTTTATTTGGTACAATATATACTTTACCTATATTTATATATGATTATATACAGGAATATCTCATTACAAATACTTACAGTAAATACATAGTACTAAATGTATCAGATGTTTATTTGGTACAATATATACTTTACCTATATTTATTTATATGATTATATACAGGAATATCTCATTACAAATACTTACAGTAAATACATAGTACTAAATGTATCAGATGTTTATTTGGTACAATATATACTTTACCTATATTTATTATATGATTATATACAGGAATATCTCATTACAAATACTTACAGTAAATACATAGTACTAAATGTATCAGATGTTTATTTGGTACAATATATACTTTACCTATATTTATATATATGATTATATACAGGAATATCTCATTACAAATACTTACAGTAAATGCATAGTACTAAATGTATCAGATGTTTATTTGGTACAATATATACTTTACCTATATTTATATATGATTATATACAGGAATATCTCATACTTACAGTAAATACATAGTACTAAATGTATCAGATGTTTATTTGGTACAATATATACTTTACCTATATTTATATGATTATATACAGGAATATCTCATTACAAATACTTACAGTAAATACATAGTACTAAATGTATCAGATGTTTATTTGGTACAATATATACTTTACCTATATTTATTTATATGATTATATACAGGAATATCTCATTACAATACTTACAGTAAATACATAGTACTAAATGTATCAGATGTTTATTTGGTACAATATATACTTTACCTATATTTATATATGATTATATACAGGAATATCTCATTACAAATCCTTACAGTAAATACATAGTACTAAATGTATCAGATGTTTATTTGGTACAATATATACTTTACCTATATTTATTTATATGATTATATACAGGAATATCTCATACTTACAGTAAATACATAGTACTAAATGTATCAGATGTTTATTTGGTACAATATATACTTTACCTATATTTATTTATATGATTATATACAGGAATATCTCATTACAAATACTTACAGTAAATACATAGTACTAAATGTATCAGATGTTTATTTGGTACAATATATACTTTACCTATATTTATATATGATTATATACAGGAATATCTCATTACAAATACTTACAGTAAATACATAGTACTAAATGTATCAGATGTTTATTTGGTACAATATATACTTTACCTATATTTATTTATATGATTATATACAGGAATATCTCATTACAAATCCTTACAGTAAATACATAGTACTAAATGTATCAGATGTTTATTTGGTACAATATATACTTTACCTATATTTATTTATATGATTATATACAGGAATATCTCATTACAAATACTTACAGTAAATACATAGTACTAAATGTATCAGATGTTTATTTGGTACAATATATACTTTACCTATATTTATTTATATGATTATATACAGGAATATCTCATTACAAATACTTACAGTAAATACATAGTACTAAATGTATCAGATGTTTATTTGGTACAATATATACTTTACCTATATTTATATATGATTATATACAGGAATATCTCATTACAAATACTTACAGTAAATACATAGTACTAAATGTATCAGATGTTTATTTGGTACAATATATACTTTACCTATATTTATATATGATTATATACAGGAATATCTCATTACAAATACTTACAGTAAATACATAGTACTAAATGTATCAGATGTTTATTTGGTACAATATATACTTTACCTATATTTATTTATATGATTATATACAGGAATATCTCATTACAAATACTTACAGTAAATACATAGTACTAAATGTATCAGATGTTTATTTGGTACAATATATACTGTACCTATATTTATTTATATGATTATATACAGGAATATCTCATTACAAATACTTACAGTAAATACATAGTACTAAATGTATCAGATGTTTATTTGGTACAATATATACTTTACCTATATTTATTTATATGATTATATACAGGAATATCTCATTACAAATACTTACAGTAAATACATAGTACTAAATGTATCAGATGTTTATTTGGTACAATATATACTTTACCTATATTTATTTATATGATTATATACAGGAATATCTCATTACAAATACTTACAGTAAATGCATAGTACTAAATGTATCAGATGTTTATTTGGTACAATATATACTTTACCTATATTTATATATATGATTATATACAGGAATATCTCATTACAAATACTTACAGTAAATACATAGTACTAAATGTATCAGATGTTTATTTGGTACAATATATACTTTACCTATATTTATATATGATTATATACAGGAATATCTCATTACAAATACTTACAGTAAATACATAGTACTAAATGTATCAGATGTTTATTTTGTACAATATATACTTTACCTATATTTATTTATATGATTATATACAGGAATATCTCATTACAAATACTTACAGTAAATACATAGTACTAAATGTATCAGATGTTTATTTGGTACAATATATACTTTACCTATATTTATTTATATGATTATATACAGGAATATCTCATTACAAATACTTACAGTAAATACATAGTACTAAATGTATCAGATGTTTATTTGGTACAATATATACTTTACCTATATTTATTTATATGATTATATACAGGAATATCTCATTACAAATACTTACAGTAAATACATAGTACTAAATGTATCAGATGTTTATTTGGTACAATATATACTTTATCTATATTTACATGATTATATACAGGAATATCTCATTACAAATCCTTACAGTAAATACATAGTACTAAATGTATCAGATGTTTATTTGGTACAATATATACTTTACCTATATTTATTTATATGATTATATACAGGAATATCTCATTACAAATACTTACAGTAAATACATAGTACTAAATGTATCAGATGTTTATTTGGTACAATATATACTTTACCTATATTTATTTATATGATTATATACAGGAATATCTCATTACAAATACTTACAGTAAATACATAGTACTAAATGTATCAGATGTTTATTTGGTACAATATATACTTTACCTATATTTATTTATATGATTATATACAGGAATATCTCATTACAAATACTTACAGTAAATACATAGTACTAAATGTATCAGATGTTTATTTGGTACAATATATACTTTACCTATATTTATATATGATTATATACAGGAATATCTCATTACAAATACTTACAGTAAATACATAGTACTAAATGTATCAGATGTTTATTTGGTACAATATATACTTTACCTATATTTATTTATATGATTATATACAGGAATATCTCATTACAAATACTTACAGTAAATACATAGTACTAAATGTATCAGATGTTTATTTGGTACAATATATACTTTACCTATATTTATTTATATGATTATATACAGGAATATCTCATTACAAATCCTTACAGTAAATACATAGTACTAAATGTATCAGATGTTTATTTGGTACAATATATACTTTACCTATATTTATTTATATGATTATATACAGGAATATCTCATTACAAATACTTACAGTAAATACATAGTACTAAATGTATCAGATGTTTATTTGGTACAATATATACTTTACCTATATTTATATATGATTATATACAGGAATATCTCATTACAAATACTTACAGTAAATACATAGTACTAAATGTATCAGATGTTTATTTGGTACAATATATACTTTACCTATATTTATTTATATGATTATATACAGGAATATCTCATTACAAATACTTACAGTAAATACATAGTACTAAATGTATCAGATGTTTATTTGGTACAATATATACTTTACCTATATTTATATATGATTATATACAGGAATATCTCATTACAAATACTTACAGTAAATACATAGTACTAAATGTATCAGATGTTTATTTGGTACAATATATACTTTACCTATATTTATATATGATTATATACAGGAATATCTCATTACAAATACTTACAGTAAATACATAGTACTAAATGTATCAGATGTTTATTTGGTACAATATATACTTTACCTATATTTATTATATGATTATATACAGGAATATCTCATTACAAATACTTACAGTAAATACATAGTACTAAATGTATCAGATGTTTATTTGGTACAATATATACTTTACCTATATTTATATATATATGATTATATACAGGAATATCTCATTACAAATACTTACAGTAAATACATAGTACTAAATGTATCAGATGTTTATTTGGTACAATATATACTTTACCTATATTTATTTATATGATTATATACAGGAATATCTCATTACAAATACTTACAGTAAATACATAGTACTAAATGTATCAGATGTTTATTTGGTACAATATATACTTTACCTATATTTATTTATATGATTATATACAGGAATATCTCATTACAAATACTTACAGTAAATACATAGTACTAAATGTATCAGATGTTTATTTGGTACAATATATACTTTACCTATATTTATTTATATGATTATATACAGGAATATCTCATTACAAATCCTTACAGTAAATACATAGTACTAAATGTATCAGATGTTTATTTGGTACAATATATACTTTACCTATATTTATTTATATGATTATATACAGGAATATGTCATTACACATCCTTACAGTAAATACATAGTACTAAATGTATCAGATGTTTATTTGGTACAATATATACTTTACCTATATTTATTTATATGATTATATACAGGAATATCTCATTACAAATACTTACAGTAAATGCATAGTACTAAATGTATCAGATGTTTATTTGGTACAATATATACTTTACCTATATTTATATATGATTATATACAGGAATATTTCATACTTACAGTAAATACATAGTACTAAATGTATCAGATGTTTATTTGGTACAATATATACTTTACCTATATTTATATATGATTATATACAGGAATATCTCATTACAAATACTTACAGTAAATGCATAGTACTAAATGTATCAGATGTTTATTTTGTACAATATATACTTTACCTATATTTATTTATATGATTATATACAGGAATATCTCATTACAAATACTTACAGTAAATACATAGTACTAAATGTATCAGATGTTTATTTGGTACAATATATACTTTACCTATATTTATTTATATGATTATATACAGGAATATCTCATTACAAATACTTACAGTAAATACATAGTACTAAATGTATCAGATGTTTATTTGGTACAATATATACTTTACCTATATTTATTTATGATTATATACAGGAATATCTCATTACAAATACTTACAGTAAATACATAGTACTAAATGTATCAGATGTTTATTTGGTACAATATATACTTTACCTATATTTATTTATATGATTATATACAGGAATATCTCATTACAAATACTTACAGTAAATACATAGTACTAAATGTATCAGATGTTTATTTGGTAAAATATATACTTTATCTATATTTATATGATTATATACAGGAATATCTCATTACAAATACTTACAGTAAATACATAGTACTAAATGTATCAGATGTTTATTTGGTACAATATATACTTTACCTATATTTATATATGATTATATACAGGAATATCTCATTACAAATCCTTACAGTAAATACATAGTACTAAATGTATCAGATGTTTATTTGGTACAATATATACTTTACCTATATTTATTATATGATTATATACAGGAATATCTCATTACAAATACTTACAGTAAATACATAGTACTAAATGTATCAGATGTTTATTTGGTACAATATATACTTTACCTATATTTATTTATATGATTATATACAGGAATATCTCATTACAAATCCTTACAGTAAATACATAGTACTAAATGTATCAGATGTTTATTTGGTACAATATATACTTTACCTATATTTATTTATATGATTATATACAGGAATATCTCATTACAAATACTTACAGTAAATACATAGTACTAAATGTATCAGATGTTTATTTGGTACAATATATACTTTACCTATATTTATTATATGATTATATACAGGAATATCTCATTACAAATACTTACAGTAAATACATAGTACTAAATGTATCAGATGTTTATTTGGTACAATATATACTTTACCTATATTTATATATGATTATATACAGGAATATCTCATTACAAATACTTACAGTAAATACATAGTACTAAATGTATCAGATGTTTATTTGGTACAATATATACTTTACCTATATTTATTTATGATTATATACAGGAATATCTCATTACAAATAGTTACAGTAAATACATAGTACTAAATGTATCAGATGTTTATTTGGTACAATATATACTTTACCTATATTTATTTATATGATTATATACAGGAATATCTCATTACAAATACTTACAGTAAATACATAGTACTAAATGTATCAGATGTTTATTTGGTACAATATATACTTTACCTATATTTATTTATATGATTATATACAGGAATATCTCATTACAAATACTTACAGTAAATACATAGTACTAAATGTATCAGATGTTTATTTGGTACAATATATACTTTACCTATATTTATTATATGATTATATACAGGAATATCTCATTACAAATACTTACAGTAAATACATAGTACTAAATGTATCAGATGTTTATTTGGTACAATATATACTTTACCTATATTTATTTATATGATTATATACAGGAATATCTCATTACAAATACTTACAGTAAATACATAGTACTAAATGTATCAGATGTTTATTTGGTACAATATATACTTTACCTATATTTATTTATATGATTATATACAGGAATATCTCATTACAAATACTTACAGTAAATACATAGTACTAAATGTATCAGATGTTTATTTGGTACAATATATACTTTACCTATATTTATTTATATGATTATATACAGGAATATCTCATTACAAATACTTACAGTAAATACATAGTACTAAATGTATCAGATGTTTATTTGGTACAATATATACTTTACCTATATTTATTTATATGATTATATACAGGAATATCTCATTACAAATACTTACAGTAAATACATAGTACTAAATGTATCAGATGTTTATTTGGTACAATATATACTTTACCTATATTTATTATATGATTATATACAGGAATATCTCATTACAAATACTTACAGTAAATACATAGTACTAAATGTATCAGATGTTTATTTGGTACAATATATACTTTACCTATATTTATATATGATTATATACAGGAATATCTCATTACAAATACTTACAGTAAATACATAGTACTAAATGTATCAGATGTTTATTTGGTACAATATATACTTTACCTATATTTATTTATATGATTATATACAGGAATATCTCATTACAAATACTTACAGTAAATACATAGTACTAAATGTATCAGATGTTTATTTGGTACAATATATACTTTACCTATATTTATTTATATGATTATATACAGGAATATCTCATTACAAATACTTACAGTAAATACATAGTACTAAATGTATCAGATGTTTATTTGGTACAATATATACTTTACCTATATTTATTATATGATTATATACAGGAATATCTCATTACAAATACTTACAGTAAATACATAGTACTAAATTTATGAGATGTTTATTTGGTACAATATATACTTTACCTATATTTATATATGATTATATACAGGAATATCTCATTACAAATACTTACAGTAAATACATAGTACTAAATGTATCAGATGTTTATTTGGTACAATATATACTTTACCTATATTTATTTATGATTATATACAGGAATATCTCATTACAAATACTTACAGTAAATACATAGTACTAAATGTATCAGATGTTTATTTGGTACAATATATACTTTATCTATATTTATATGATTATATACAGGAATATCTCATTACAAATACTTACAGTAAATACATAGTACTAAATGTATCAGATGTTTATTTGGTACAATATATACTTTATCTATATTTATATGATTATATACAGGAATATCTCATTACAAATACTTACAGTAAATACATAGTACTAAATGTATCAGATGTTTATTTGGTACAATATATACTTTATCTATATTTATATGATTATATACAGGAATATCTCATTACAAATACTTACAGTAAATACATAGTACTAAATGTATCAGATGTTTATTTGGTACAATATATACTTTACCTATATTTATTTATATGATTATATACAGGAATATCTCATTACAAATACTTACAGTAAATACATAGTACTAAATGTATCAGATGTTTATTTGGTACAATATATACTTTACCTATATTTATATATGATTATATACAGGAATATCTCATTACAAATACTTACAGTAAATACATAGTACTAAATGTATCAGATGTTTATTTGGTACAATATATACTTTACCTATATTTATTTATATGATTATATACAGGAATATCTCATTACAAATACTTACAGTAAATACATAGTACTAAATGTATCAGATGTTTATTTGGTACAATATATACTTTACCTATATTTATTATATGATTATATACAGGAATATCTCATTACAAATACTTACAGTAAATACATAGTACTAAATGTATCAGATGTTTATTTGGTACAATATATACTTTACCTATATTTATTTATATGATTATATACAGGAATATCTCATTACAAATACTTACAGTAAATACATAGTACTAAATGTATCAGATGTTTATTTGGTACAATATATACTTTACCTATATTTATTTATATGATTATATACAGGAATATCTCATTACAAATACTTACAGTAAATACATAGTACTAAATGTATCAGATGTTTATTTGGTACAATATATACTTTACCTATATTTATATATGATTATATACAGGAATATCTCATTACAAATACTTACAGTAAATACATAGTACTAAATGTATCAGATGTTTATTTGGTACAATATATACTTTACCTATATTTATTTATATGATTATATACAGGAATATCTCATTACAAATACTTACAGTAAATACATAGTACTAAATGTATCAGATGTTTATTTGGTACAATATATACTTTACCTATATTTATTTATATGATTATATACAGGAATATCTCATTACAAATACTTACAGTAAATACATAGTACTAAATGTATCAGATGTTTATTTGGTACAATATATACTTTACCTATATTTATATATATGATTATATACAGGAATATCTCATTACAAATACTTACAGTAAATACATAGTACTAAATGTATCAGATGTTTATTTGGTACAATATATACTTTACCTATATTTATTTATATGATTATATACAGGAATATCTCATTACAAATACTTACAGTAAATACATAGTACTAAATGTATCAGATGTTTATTTGGTACAATATATACTTTACCTATATTTATTTATATGATTATATACAGGAATATCTCATTACAAATACTTACAGTAAATACATAGTACTAAATGTATCAGATGTTTATTTGGTACAATATATACTTTACCTATATTTATTTATATGATTATATACAGGAATATCTCATTACAAATACTTACAGTAAATACATAGTACTAAATGATATCGAGATGTTTATTTGGTACAATATATACTTTACCTATATTTATTTATATGATTATATACAGGAATATCTCATTACAAATACTTACAGTAAATACATAGTACTAAATGTATCAGATGTTTATTTGGTACAATATATACTTTACCTATATTTATTTATATGATTATATACAGGAATATCTCATTACAAATACTTACAGTAAAATACATAGTAATAAATGTATCAGATGTTTATTTGGTACAATATATACTTTACCTATATTTATTATATGATTATATACAGGAATATCTCATTACAAATAATTACAGTAAATACATAGTACTAAATGTATCAGATGTTTATTTGGTACAATATATACTTTACCTATATTTATTTATATGATTATATACAGGAATTATTACATTAAAAATACTTACAGTAAATACATAGTACTAAATGTATCAGATGTTTATTTGGTACAATATATACTTTACCTATATTTATATATGATTATATACAGGAATATCTCATTACAAATACTTACAGTAAATACATAGTACTAAATGTATCAGATGTTTATTTGGTACAATATATACTTTACCTATATTTATTATATGATTATATACAGGAATATCTCATTACAAATACTTACAGTAAATACATAGTACTAAATGTATCAGATGTTTATTTGGTACAATATATACTTTACCTATATTTATTTATATGATTATATACAGGAATATCTCATTACAAATACTTACAGTAAATACATAGTACTAAATGTATCAGATGTTTATTTGGTACAATATATACTTTATCTATATTTATATGATTATATACAGGAATATCTCATTACAAATACTTACAGTAAATACATAGTACTAAATGTATCAGATGTTTATTTGGTACAATATATACTTTACCTATATTTATTTATATGATTATATACAGGAATATCTCATTACAAATACTTACAGTAAATACATAGTACTAAATGTATCAGATGTTTATTTGGTACAATATATACTTTACCTATATTTATTATATGATTATATACAGGAATATCTCATTACAAATACTTACAGTAAATACATAGTACTAAATGTATCAGATGTTTATTTGGTACAATATATACTTTACCTATATTTATTTATATGATTATATACAGGAATATCTCATTACAAATACTTACAGTAAATACATAGTACTAAATGTATCAGATGTTTATTTGGTACAATATATACTTTACCTATATTTATTTATATGATTATATACAGGAATATCTCATTACAAATACTTACAGTAAATACATAGTACTAAATGTATCAGATGTTTATTTGGTACAATATATACTGTACCTATATTTATTTATATGATTATATACAGGAATATCTCATTACAAATACTTACAGTAAATACATAGTACTAAATGTATCAGATGTTTATTTGGTACAATATATACTTTACCTATATTTATTTATATGATTATATACAGGAATATCTCATTACAAATACTTACAGTAAATACATAGTACTAAATGTATCAGATGTTTATTTGGTACAATATATACTTTACCTATATTTATTTATATGATTATATACAGGAATATCTCATTACAAATACTTACAGTAAATACATAGTACTAAATGTTATCAGATGTTTATTTGGTACAATATATACTTTACCTATATTTATTATATGATTATATACAGGAATATCTCATTACAAATACTTACAGTAAATGCATAGTACTAAATGTATCAGATGTTTATTTGGTACAATATATACTTTACCTATATTTATTTATATGATTATATACAGGAATATCTCATTACAAATACTTACAGTAAATACATAGTACTAAATGTATCAGATGTTTATTTGGT